>NW_027186492.1:14231664-14246884 GCF_028583685.1 Petaurus breviceps papuanus | reverse complement strand
AGGAAGGAAGGAAGGAAGGAAGGAAGGAAGGAAGGAAGGAAGGGAGGGAGGGAGGGAGGAAGGGAGGGAGGGAAGGAAGAAAAAGAATGAATGAAGGGAAAGAGAAAAAGAAATTAAAACTAAGCAGCATCTTATTTTCAGAAGCCAGAAAATACCTAAAGAAAAGATATTTCTCTGTCTTGTCCTACCTTCTATTTCACCCAGTTCACCCCCTTTAAGAAGTAGAAAGAACTCCAATCTTTTACCATGTCTTTGCAACTATCTCTGTCTCATCAACCCTTCTGTCATTGGAAGTCACTGTGTACTTAAAAGGAAAAGCAAACCGCTTAAGAAATATTGTGGTTTTAATTACAATCTTTTTGTGTGAGACTTAATAAATGGAAATGATTGTTGCTTTTGATGCTTAAGTTCAAAATAATGTTTTTAAATCCTCCTATTTTTCCTGCAATTCCAGTGGCATTCTTCCTTCTCTCCATCAATCAACAAATATTACTATTCAAAGCACTGTTCTAGGCACTGAGAGTATACTGGAAAAAAGCAATTCATCCCTGTGCCAATGTCCTGGGTTCCTTTCTGCTTTACACAGGAATTCATTACTCCCTACCTTATCAATGGTTTTTTTCCTTCTACTTCTAAATATGGTCGTCTTTCCTGTTTTGTTTTTTAAACTTAAAACTTACAGCATCTTCCTATTGCCCATTATATTTAAATTCTTTGGCTTAGCATCTAAGGAACCTCTTGCATTTTATACTTCCAATGTTCTATTTTGTGTTGTAGTTATTTGTGTGTGTGCCCAATCCCCATTCTAGTTTCTAATACTTTCATTTCTTTCCTACCTTTCTTAGATTTTAGGCTCAATGTGAAGAGAAACTTCTGCTGATTTGAGCTTTGCAACACTAGAATGGACTCCCTTGGAAAATAAATTCCCCCACATTAGAAGTGTTCAAGTATAGACTAGATGACCATCTTGTAGAAGTCCTAAATTAGAAAAGCGATTGAACTAGAAGACCTTTGAAGTCCTTTCCAACTCTGATGGTCTATGATACTATTATTCTATGATGCTTAGTTTCATGAATGGGTGGACTATGCCCATTGATTCCCCTTGCTCTCTATCTACTACCTCCCTCATTTTCAATTCTATTATCATTGTCTGGGAGACAATGTTGCGTAGTGAATAGAGAGCCTCTTTTGGAACCATGAATTTGGAACCAAATTTAAATAATATTTCTGACATACTGGCTGTGTAAACCTGGAGAAATCAAGCTCTGAATGCTCTCCACGCTTCTTAAACTGTTGAGTCACAACCCACAGTTTAAGAAGTGCTGAAAGAGTCTATAGTAGAAAAAGTTTAAGAAGCCCTGCTCTAAGCCAGGATTTCTGGAACTTTTTCCAAGCTGGACCCCTTTTCACATTTCAGCAGCATTCCTTGGTACTTCATGGCCTGAGGACATACACAGAGCAAAATTCGCAAGCTTTGTGTTCAGAACCAAGGCTGCTGAGAAGTTGGGCAATGCAACACGGGCAAGTGCTGCCCAAAACACCTTGGTTTCATTATGCATCTCATTTTTAATTACTTTTTGGTCTTCTCACGAAACCTTTTACTGTTGCCAAATTTTTAGAGATTCCATATGGGGTCGTGACCCACAGTTTAAGAAGCTCTTAGTCTAGGCAACTCTCTGAGACTGAAATTTGCAATTTGTACCCGCTTGCATTGGTAGAAAGAGATCCCTATATCAATGAAATTATAGGCCTAGTCCCTATCTCATTACTTTCTCTAAAGCTATGCCAAATCCCCCAGTCTCGGCCTATTTGATTTTTTTCCATTGCATTTGATAACTATTATACGCCATTTTATTGAAGTTCTCTTCCCTTGACTTTCATTGCTCTTTCGTTTAGTCCATTTTTCCTGTTCTTTTCTTTCTAATTATCCCTGTATCTGCTTCTCCCTGGAAGGATTTGTGGGCTCTCCCTAAGGCCCCGGCCTTCATCTTCTCACAACAGCAATGGTGGCGGCATGCCCTTATATGATTTTAGCTAGCATCTATATGTAGACAACTTCCATATTGTGCATCACCAGCCCTGACCTCCCACCCTCTCTCCAGATCTATATCCCCAGATGACTTTACTACATGACATCATCTTCTAGCAATACCTATAACTCATGTAAGAAACTGAGTATATCCTTGTTACCACACTCCTCCTTCCCTGCCCACAAGAGACAGCCTTTCCTGATTTCCCCATTATTGAATATGGAAAGCTCATTTTCCTTCAGCCCTGGCTTTTCAACGTTAGGTTTAATCTGCATTTCTTTCTCCTTTGCCCCCATCATCCACTTCCCCACTAAGCCTTGTTAGTTCTTTCTCTGTGATATCTTTCAGGTGTGTGTCTCCATTTCTATGGCTTCCTTCCTAGTTCAGACCTTCATTATCTTACACCTCAGGTACCTTAAAAGCTTCCTAGGTGGTCTCCCTGCCTCTAATTTCTTCCCTATTCTAGTTCATCTATAAAGCTGCTTGAATAATCTTCTTTAAACACCTTTTTCATTATGTCATTGACTTGCTATCAACCTAGAGTGACTCCATATTGCCTGTCACATTATATTAAATTCTTCAGCTCAGTTTCTAAAAACCTCCCGCCGCACTTTGCATTTATTTTATATACTTATCATTTTCTATTTTGTATTATGGTTATGTATTTATGTTCCGTTCCCATTCGAGATACTAATCTCCATCAAGCAGGGAGCAATGTCATATTTATTCTCTCCCAGCTATTAGCACAGTGTTTCACACAGTTGTTATTCAGTTGTTTTCAACTCTTTATGACTCCATTTGGGGTTTTCTTGGCAAAGAAAGTTAGAATGGGTTGCCATTGCCTTCTCCAGCTCATTGTACAGATGAGGAAACTGAGGTAGATAGGGTTAAGTGACTTACCTAGGATCACACAGCAAGTGTCTGAGGCCAGGATTGAGCTCAGGAAGATGTGTCTTCCTGCCTCCAGACCCAGCACTCTATCCTCTGCGCCATCCTAGCTACCCCATTTCACACAGAGTAAGTACTTAATCAATATTCATTGAATTGAACTGTTGAATTAAGACCCTCCATTCCTTTCCCACCTAGTTCCTCCTCAGCTCCAGGCATATTGCTTTTTTTGCTGTTTTCTGAACAGGGATTAATTTTTGTACATTCTTGTCTTTAGAATAACATCCCTGCTCCATTACAACAAAATGCATCCCTTATTCTTTTAAAACCCAACACCCCTTCCCCTGAAAGTCTTCCAAATGATCTCATTTGGCTTTACTTACTCCACTATCCTTCACTACTCCCTCAGCATTTCTGTACTCAACTTCATAAAATATTTGAGTTGTAATGGAGTCTAAACAATACGTAATTATGACTGAGCTTGACCCCAAAGAAAGGATATGACAGTACATCTGTTCTTTGCAGAGGAGAGGGGCTGTGGATGTGAAACGCTGCATATACTATTGGAATTGAGTGACATGTTGATTAGACTTGCTGAACAGTTTTTTTCTCTTTCTTTTTTATTCTTGGTTATAAGTGATGGGTCTCTGGGTGGGCGAGAAGAGAGGGATATATTGAGAAATGAAGCTGATACCAAAAAAGGTATCAGTTCAAATTAATTTTAAAAGAATACTGCCATTGAAAGAGCCCTTGAAACTCTTCTAGTTCAGTCCTCTACATAATGCAGGAATTCTTTCTATAGTACCCCCAGCATGGCTTGAACTCTTCTGGTGACAAGAAGCTTTGTAACTTGTACAACGTAATTTTGCATTTATTGATATGTTGTTGTGAGGAAAAGTTCTGGTGTTTATTCAGCCCACACCTCGACTGCAATCTCCCTGAAGGAAAGAGCTATGTCTTCTCTTTCCAAAGTTTTCTATTTCCATAGAAGTTGGGGCTACTTAATTGACAATGTCACTTTGAGCTCTCTTCAGCTGGTTTTTCCTTGTGGGCATAGACCTAGCAATTAAAATTAGGTTAAAGGATTATGCAGGTCTTCCTGAAGTTAAAAAAAAATAGCCTAGTGTGGTAGGGAGAGAACTCCATACCTGGAGCCCAGAAGATCCGGGTTCAAATTCTGCCTCAAATTATTAGCTGCGTTAGCCTAGGCAAGTCACTTGGCCTCCTAGTCCCTCATTTCCCTCATATATAAAGAGAGTTGGCCTCTAATGCCCCATATAGCTCTAAATTTATGATCCCATATAAATATTATAACAATGCCATCTGTAAAAGTATCCTTCAGGACCACCTGCACACAAAGAAACATTCAGCTCTTTTCCAAAGTATTTCTTTGATTAGCAGGGTCTCTCTGTGGGCCTGTTACTCTTTATCCTTGCCAAAGAAAGAGTGCTACTGTTCTTAAATATGCAGATCCCTGACATTTCATTGCTTCATGAATTTTGCATTGCATAATGACAAATGTTTAATTTTATAAACTGCTCCCATAATAGATCATTTTCGAGGAGAGACATAATCTGAAAATACAGTGCAAATAGCTATTGCTGAATTAGACAAATGCACCCTCAGAGTCAGAGATCTTTTCTGTAGTAAATGTTTTCCAGCACTGATGGCTTGGAAACCATGGAAATAGTCTCAGCACCCAGTTGGCTGGCTGAGTATGAAATGAGGTGGCCCATGGATGCTTCTCTCTTTCAGACTTATGTACACCAATCTAAAAAGAAATATTAGAGGTGGGAAAAAACACAACCAATCTACCACCTTCCCAAGGACCAAATAACCTTGATGTGACTGATTTAATATTCTTCCTCTATAACCACAGAGACCTTGGTGGGGTGGGGGAGGAGGTCAGCATTAGAGAGTCTGGCAATTCAGAGGCCACTTCCAGCTGATGGAAAACCTTGATTTCTAAAAACACTGCAGGCTGTGGGAGGATAACATGTGGTTTTAAGTTATTATTGGAGAAGGATCCATGCTATTCTGTTGGAATGAGCATTGGTTTGGAAGAAAGGAGTCTCAAAGTTCTAGCCCTAACTCCACATTTATGCCCTTATGTGTTCTTATGATATTCTCTTAAGCTCTTTGTTCCTCAGTTTCTCTAAGTATAAAATGAGAAAAATATCCACTCTTCATTTAATGTAATGGTAATGTTGCCTAGATCACAATATGATACATATAGTAATGACAGCAATAATAATAGCTAGCATTTATTTAGCAACCACTGTGTGCAGGCACTGTGCTAAGTAGTTTGCCAATATTATTTCATCTATCCTCATAACAACTCTGTGAGGTATGCACTATTATAATCCCCATTTTATAGCTGAGGAAACTGGGTCAAACAGAGGTTAAGTTATTTGCGGGGTCATGCAGCTAGTAAGTGTGTGAGGCTTTGAACTCAAGTTTTCCAGACTTCAGGTCCAACATTCTATTCAACAGAAAGTGGATAGCCACCACCTAGTAAGAAGTTTAGAGCCAGGGGTAGCTAGGTGGTGCAGTGAATAGAGCACTGGCCCTGGAGTCAGGAGGACCTGAGTTCAAATCCAGCCTCAGACACTTAACACTTACTAGCCGTGTGACCTTGGGCAAGTCACTTAACCCCAACTGCCCTGCCCTCCCCCCTCCAAAAAGAAAAAAAAAGTTTAAAACTGGAAGTGGCTTTAGAGGTCATCTCGTCCAAACCCCCCCTCATTTTACAGAAAAGGAAACTGAGTCCCAGACAGGCTATGTAATCTGCTCAGCATCACCCAAGTTGTAATATTTAGAGGAAAGATATTGGAAATAAGAGCTATTAGCTCCAATCAATCAACAAGCTTCAATCAAATGTCCACTATGGATTAGTACTAGGGAGTAGAAATGCAAAGAAAAAAAAAAGAATCTCATTTGTACTTCACAGTGATCTGAAAGGTAGTACTATTCTATAGATATTATCCTCATTATAGAGATAAAGAAACTGAAACCCAGGAAGGTAAAATAAAATTTGCCCAAATCCATGAGTAGAAAGTGGCAGAATTAGAATTCAAACACAGGTTCCTTGATTTCAAATACAGAGACCTTGAGAATAAATGGATTCTGTAAAGCAATAAAGTATAGACGGAACTTACCGTTGTGATGGCACTGTGAGTGAATCCAACAGAAACAATAAATAGAGAATTAAAGACCAAAATTTCAGATAATTTGGTTATATGATATAGGTACAATTATGAAGAAAAAGAAAAAAAAAACATGAACTCTACTCCCCTTGGTCATTAGTCCTCATCATCTAGGTCTGGCCCTATGAGTTTTCATTTCATAGTCCCATAAAGCCATGCATAATGATTCAGCTGAATTGGCTTTTAGGGGCAATACCTCAGATCATGCTAGGAATTACCTAATTCCCAATTCCAGTTGACCATATGGGAACTTTGGGGCCTGTTTCTAGTCATCTAGTAAGAAACTGAGTGTGGCAAAACCTGAGTGTTCCATTGGTCCTTTCAAACCCTGTGACAATGGCAAGGGGGGCAGAATACTCCCACATCATGCCAAAACCCAAAGTCCTTTCAGGACAGGGTCACCACATAGCTATAAGCAGGCCCCAAAGTTCACACCTGGGGGGGACAAAAAGGAGGAATAGAAGTCTGAGCTTGATCTAGGTTACAGCCTATGTAGGTCAATTCAACCAAACTACCACATATGGAAAATACTAAGACAGCCATTAGCTCCTTTACCTGACCAGATTCTACCCAAAGTTTAGAAAAAGGGGGAGTTTTAAAATCCATATATAAGTGACAAAGCATAAATCTTAGCCAGAAGTATTCTCTTCTATTTATGATTCTTTCTCCTATTAACTTGAAGCAAGTAGGGGGAGATAGAAAAGTGTATAATTCAGAAAAGAGGAACTGGGTAGAACCCAATTGGGTAGAATTGAGTAGAACCACCAACAATGCCAACGAATAAAGAATAACGATGGAAGGCAAGAACGAGAGTAGGCAGAACTTCACCTTCTTGATAAATTGCAAGACTCCTCAGTCTTTCACAGACGGTGGCATTCTGTCAAAATGCACTCTGCCCTCAGTCTTAGTCCAGCACCTCCTGCAGCTACAGAATTGGCAGCCTCTCCCAGCTGGCTGTGACACAAGAAACAGGCAGAGAAGCCAAAAGATCACTGAGCTTTGAATTCGAAACAGAAGTCCAAGCCAAAAAGGATAGCAGAAGTAGGGCCAGCCAGATTTGAAAACCAAAGACAAGTATTTTCCTCCTACTGAACTTCCGGGCAGTAGGGCACTTACTGCTTGCCCTGATATGACTATGCCCTTTTGCAATGAAAGACAGAAGATCACTAATCCTTTAAGGTCCCTTCCAGCTCCACTATTCTGTGGTTTCCTCCCATCTCTTAGAGAGATGGGAGATGATAAGGAGTTTGAAGGAGATGATAAAATAGCTAAGGCTATTTTATGATAGGCTGATTGACTAAATAGTCAATATCAAGTCAATGTCACCAAAGAATCTTTCAAGATTTCGCCCCTCCAGCTTCTGGTTTAAAGGTCCACAGTAAACTGGGTTATTTATCACACTATATTATTTATCTATTTTTACCACTACCAAATACAGTGTCTAAGAATGCTATGTACTCAAAAAATGTTTGCTGAGTTAAATTCTTCTATTAAAATTCTTTAAAAAATGTCAAAATGTTTCATCTGGTTCTGATTTCAACTATCTCTAGCTGTGAGACACAGGACAGGTCACACACTGTCTCACTTTTCCCAGCAAGAAGAATGGAGTTGATAATATTCAAGCTAAGAAAATAGTAGGGGCTCAATATATAATTATCAAAAGGTATAATGCTTGATCATCTCTTCTTCACAAAAGAAGTGTGATTATTAGGAAGATGATGTGTGAAATCACTTTGAGAAATGTTCTTGGTAGTATTGGGATTATTTTATTTGCAGAAATTGCTGCAGCGGATAAGATGGAGCCATCTCCCCCTTGCTTCCTTGCCAAATTTTTATTAAGGAGATTGTCACAAAGAACTCCAAGATCTTACCCCTGACAGGCAGTAGAAGGAACTAAGACTTCCATTCTGGGGGTTTTACACCATCTTGTGTTACTTCTCATTTTCCATTTTCTAGGAAAATCATCCCTCTTCAACCTCTTGCTGGAAAATTAATTTATGACTAGGATTGGGAGATGGGAAGTGAACTTCTGTCCTTCCCAGGGTGGGGAAATTGCAGCCTCAAGGCCACATGTGGCCCTTTAGGTCCTCAAGTGCAGCCCCAAGTTCATAGTCAGTCAAAGAACTGCACTTGAGGACATAGAGGGCCACATGTGGCCTCGAGGCTGCAGGTTCCCCACCCCTGTGAGTATCACATCAGTCACAGCTTGAGGTCAATGATTCAGTTTTGCTGAGAACTAGCAGGGCCAACATTTAGATAATAATTATATTGATGACTTACATTTATAGAGCACTTTCAGATTTGTTTGCAAAGCACTTTCCTTGAAACAACATTGTGAGATGAATAGTACAAGCATTCTTTTCTCCATTTTATAGATGGAGAGCGTTGAGAATCAGAGAAATTAACTAACTTGCTAGATCACACGCTGAGTAAATGTCAGAACCTAGACAGAAACCCAGGTCCTCTCAATTCCAAGACCAATTAACACTTATGTGGTGGCAAAGGGTGGATTAAAAATTTTAATCCTATTTAATCCTAAATTTTACAGATGAAGAACTGAAGCAGATACCATGCTTGGATCTATATTTATATAGTATAAGAAGTTTGAAACACTTCCTGAAAGCAGAGAAATAGTTTCCAGGGATTAGAAACCCTTTCAATAGAATGTAAGCTCCTTGAGGGCAGGAACCATGATTTTGTTTTTTACTTTATAATCCTAGCAACTAGCACAGAGGCTAGCACACAGAAGGTAGATAATTAATGCTTTCTGAATGAAAGAATGAATGAGTGACTTGCTACACCCTCCCACTCCAGGAAAAAGAATCATTTAAGAAAGAATAAAAAATAGATCAGGTCCCCACAGAGACCCCTCTAGTCAATAAGATCATCTTATTCTTTCTCTTAATTTTAAGGTTTTAGTTTCTTTGTCCCATCTTCAATTTTTATCAATCTAGGCAGGCCTGAACATCAAAATAAGGACACGCAGAATGGAGTATTCACTCTGCTGAGCATTTTGAATGCCCTGAATGCAACTTAATTTCCCTAAAATAAGACAAAATCAATGATTGAGATCTATATGGTCAAGGGATATGGGTTTCCTAGATCAAGGCAAAGTTCCCACGTCAATTTCAGGTAATGGTCGAGGAAGCTGATGCAATTTGGTAATTTTCCAATTAATAGTGGGAAAAGATCTCTAAACTAGAAGTTAAAAGGTCTGGTCCCTAGTTCTAGTTCTTTCACCCACTAGCTGTGTGATTTAACACAAGTCTCTCTGGGCCTTGGTTTCCTCATCAGCAATATAATGATAATACCTGTCCTTAGCTCAAGAGGGCAGGTATAAGTCTCAAATGAAATATCTGTGAAAGCTATCTGCAAAGCATAATGGATTATACAAATACAATGCAGTATCAGCATAAGGCCTCAGGGTCATCTCTGATGAATTTGAAAGGTGACATTCCACCCCAGTTTGATAAATACATTAGAACTCAACTATTAAGATGATTTCATCATCCATAGTCAATTGTATATATTTTCATAAAATGCACCTGGTAGAGTAATCTATGCTAATAGCTAAAGATTCATAAAATAAACCAATATTTTTCATTTCCTTCCACATTTTCATGGTACAATGACTGATGTTCAATTGTGAAGACAATTCCAAGAGTTCTGAGTTTGAAATGCTTTTCAGATGTTAAGTTTCAAGGGTGTTAAAATTCTCTGACAATTTCCAGTTTGGTCCAAGCTGTTTCAAACAATCTGTGAGAAGGTACCTTGGAGTGTAGGCTGGAGGGTGGCTTTTGGATGAAGTTTCTTTGGCCTATACCCGTGTGCTGTCTTCAAACACAACACATTGATGAGAAAAGAAGAGAACTCCTGGAACCCTCTGTGTTAGCTAAAGAAGACCAACCAATCACATCCCTCTACTCCATAGAGCCCATTTCTCACTTCAGGCCAATAGGGAAGCAAAAACCTTTGATATTTTTCTTGCACTTGACATTGGTGATCAAAATTACCAGATTGTTTGAAGTTTCCAGGGGTAGATAATGAATGCCAACCAATAAGATTGCAGCTAGGGCAGTCTCATAACAGTTCCTTAACCCTTAGCATGGAGAGATGAGGATAAAAATGAAATATCCAGAAAAGAATGTTTCACTCTGATCTTTAGTCATAACAGCTGACATTCATATATATATATATATATATATATATATATATATATGTATGTATGTATGTATATGTATATATAAACATATATATATAATGTTTTAAGATTAGAATATTTTATGTAAGTGATTTGATCTGATCATCATAAACAACCTTGTAAGCTAGGTTTATTTACAGATGAAGAAATTGAGGTTAAGAAAAGGCAACTCAAAGGTGTGCTGGATCCAGCATAAACTGGCTTATGAGAGCTAAGTGCTGAATAATTCACTGTGAGAATTTATTTCCCAGAAATCAACAAATGTACAAATCCGGACTTGATGCATTGGATTGTTGATTTCACTAGATTTAAGAAAGTGATGGGGAAAATGCTAATGATGCGTGTTAAATGCCAAAGTGTGTCATAAATTATTTTTTCTGGAGAGCCAGTTGTTAAACATTTATCACCACATCCCTAAAGTAACAACTTATCTATGGTCATCCAGTTAGTAATCATCATAGTCAAAATTCAAATGCGTGTCTTCTTGCTCCAGGTCTAGTAGTCTTTCCATTTTACCACCCTGTCCCGATCACTTCCAAGATGTTAATTCTTGGCACAGATGACCCATAATATGGAGGATACTGTGTAGTGATTGAAAGTAATTCTTTAGATGGGGCACATCCTGGAAAATAGTTGAATTAAAGGTGTATAAGTCAGTCTGGAGGTTGCCCACATGAATCCAGAATCTTCCCTTCCCCCTGAGTAGCTACCATAATTCAAGGGTTATCATGAAGAAATTATGAAGAAAAGGAATGTCTCACAGTCTGTTGGTACCAACTGAGAATTCATTATATGGGCTATTCATAAAACCTTTGAGGTTCACACAGGGAACCCCAGAATATGATCTAAATGTGAGTCCTTATCTAGCATATAAGATATAGACTAGAGCCTCTTAGACCCATAATCCTTAGTTAACCTTGGAGCCCTCAAACAATGATATTCCTTTTCTTTTCTGCAGTTGTGCTTTAAGAAGTGACTGTTTTAATTACAGGCAAAGTGACATTTCAGGGCATTTAACGAATGATATCTATAGCTCTCTACATCTATTCAAGGGAAGTTTCAAAGCATTTTAGGATCTTTCACCATACAAGTATTAAAGGTACTATGTAAATGTAGGTTATTATTACAACTTAATGAAATCCCCCTCAAGCAAAAACTGCTAAAATCCACACAGTACAGAGTATATATCACATTTTTTTTAATTGGGGGAAGGGACAATTAATTTACAAACAGATAAACAATTTGCTTAGTTACAAAAGTAAAAGTTAACAAGCAGATATAGAAATCTAAAACTAATAGCAGCCTAGACATCCTGCAGTAGGGACTTTATTACAGAGAGATTTACATCACCACCACACACGTACACACACACACATATATGCATCCTAACCATATAGGATTTGAATACATATTTTCACTAAGGTTTGTCACCATCCCCTAGGATACCTATAGACTGGACATAGGCAAGAATTCTATAAGTTCAAGCTCACCAGGAAAATTATCTATGATGCTGCTAGGGTCATAGAATTTGAGTTGAAGAGAGCTTAGAGATCTTCTAGGCTAGTATTTCTAAAACTATAATACAGGAACACCAACAGGTCCACAAGACCCTTTCAGGGCATCAATGAGATCAAAACTCTTTTCATAATAAGATGCTTTAATTTCTAATGTAGAAAATATAATGGCTATATCCCCCATAATCAAAAGTTCTTTTTTTCATGGAAGGAACATCCTCCATAATTTTTGAGAGTATAAAGGAGTCGTGAGACCAAAAAGTTTGGGACCTATTGTTTTAGCCCAATTCTCTGATTTGGTGAAAAAATTAAATGTTTATGCAATGTCACACAGAGAATTCAAGGCATATAAATGACTATCTTTGGAGCCAATATATGATGGAGCAAAGGGACATGTGTAGATAACATATGATGAATTTAATTAGTCAATAAACAAGTATTAGCTTTTGAAAGGTACACTTGATTTTAGAATATATTGTGTTATAAATTATATTTTGTTACAAAAAGTTAAAAATTGTAGAACATACTATGTTAGATATATATGTATGTACATATATTTTTATTTATGTATGCTTTTTTTCAAAGACAATGTAGATAGAGGAAAGAATATAGATTTTAAATGACTTTAGTCAATAAACATGTATTTACCTTTCAAAAGGTACATTTTGTTTTAGACTATTTGTGATATATGTTTTTACAAAATGTTAAAAAATACAGATATGTATTATGTACATATATACACATACACACATACATACATATATACATACGTTTTTTTTCAAAGACAATGTGGTATAAAGGGAAGAATTTGGAATTTAGAGTCAGAAGACCTGGGTTTAAATCCTAGCTCTGCCTTGACAAGTCATTTGACAAGTCTATGGATTTCAGTTTTTGTTTCCTGATCTATAAAATGGAGGAATTGGACCAGATGACTTCTAAGGTCTCTTTCAACTACAAATCACTGTCCCACGAGGTTAATCTTATCATTGAGTAGAAAAAGCACTGAACTTTGAGTCAGGAGAGACCTAGGTTTCTTATCCTACTCCTAACAACAACTAACTCTGTGACCAGAAATCAATCTCTATTAAGCCTCAGTTTCTCCATCTGTAAAATGGGAATGATATCTATAGCTCCTAACAGGGTTATTATAAGGATGAAATCAGGTAACGCACATGGCTTTGTAGATACAGAAACAATATATGAATGCCAGCTATTATTTCCCATTAAATTTACTTCTGAATTATATTTTTTCCAATTCATATTAAAATTGGTCTATACTCTCTATGCGCATAGCTGAGAGAAACAGCCTAGGAGTATGCTAGATGGCCAAGTTAGTTTGGAATGAAAAGGCTATACAGCGGATAATCCACCTGTGGATAATAGGGAGATGATAACATTTTTTAAACCACAAACAGCCCAACAAAGGACTACAATTAGATAGGTATAAATGGTGCATGAATGATCATGTGGCCCAATTTGAGGTAGTCTTTAAAGTTTTTGTGCCTTTCTCTAAATCCACTTCTTAAAATGTACTCATCCGTGGTAATTTTTCTTACTCCGTTTTGAATGTATCTATAATAACTGGAGATAGTTTAGTGGTCATTGCATTAATCTGAGAATAAGGAATGAAAAGAATGATTCATTTCCTATTCAACAGTTCTAAATACAAATTAACAAAAAAGCCCCTCTAATCTTCCTTATGGATTTAGATGGTTCAGAAATATGCAGAGCACTTGAAAGCAATAAAAGAAATAACCTAAGAAAATTAAGCAAAATGAATTTGCAATTAGTTTGCAAAATTGCGATAAATGCATTTTGAAAGCAAAGAGTAAAATGTAACTTTGTTCAGTGTAATTTGAAATTGCCTTTTGTGCTTAATATAGTTCACTTATAATTAGATGAAGATTTTGTTCTGGCTTGAAACATTCAAAGTTCCATCTTGAGATTGCTATGTACTGTGTACACAGAACTTTTCAGCAAGAAAGTCTACGGCTGCCGGCGCGTTTGCTTTGACAGCCTTTATCCAAGCTTTATAGAAATGAAGGAGTGAAAGAACACAGCTGGTTGGAACAATGGGGCATGTTCAACATTAGGCCAAACACTTTAGATATTGCAAAATATTGCAGGCTATATTTATAGCTCTGAGCAGGTTTTTGAAATTCATGCTGATACTGCCTTACTCTAGCTTATTGGACCAAATTGTCATTTAATGATTAAAATTATCTTTGGGGGTTTTAAAAACTGCTTTCAATGCCAAAGGCTGTTAGACTAACCTCTTAGCAATACCAACACGGTGGTAACTTGGAGACCTTTCTAGAAGTACCTCAAGATGTCTTGGAATTTCATGTTTCTCCTAGCCCTCTTTCTTATTATCATTCTTTACGCCTAAGACTGCTATGATATTTTACACAGGCCGATGTTTTCCTTAAAAAAAAAGATAGATACAGCCTTAACTAATGATCATTCCAGACTTAAAAGTAAGCATTGGCTCACATCCGTAGTGCCTACAAGAAAATAGAACCATCCCAAAGAATGTCAACAAAGAAGAGAAATTCGACAAGGAAGGGAGAAAAGGGGGAGCCATCCAAAGAAATCAATATGGATGAAGAAGAAGTTTATCAGTCAACTTAAATTTTTGAAAGATACATTTAGAAGATGGAAGTAAGGGCAGGAAATATAGGATGTATACAGAAGGGTGGCATATTCCTATAACAGTACTTATAAACCTCACAACCACACTAGGAGGTGGGTGCTATTATTATAGTCATTTTACAGATGAGGAAATTGAGGCTGACAACAGTTACTTACTTGCCCAGGGTCACACAATTTGTAAGAATCTGAGGCCAGATTTTAACTCAGGTCTATCCTGACCCCCAGGTCCAGTGATCTATCCACTGTACCTAAGAATAGGGTCAGATGTGCTAAAACTATGAATGAGCTAAGACTCCTGATGGATGATAATAAAAATTTAAAAAGGCATTTTTAGCTATGTGGTGGGAGTGTGGGTGGTCAGAGGAAGATTAATAAAATGCCAAATGGGCTAGAAGCAACATTGATAATAGACAAGAAGGAAAAAAGAACTAGTCAACTCTCCTTTTGATTCTGTTTTTTTTTCTAACAAAGGGAATGAGCTGCTGACTTGGATGGATTGAACAAAAATGGCTATTGGGTATATTTGGTAAACCCAAGACTAAAACGAGGAGATGTCAAGAGGCCACATATCTACCTTCAATGAGTCCAAGTCAACAAAGGAAAATGAAGGAAGGGAAAGAAAGAAAGAAAGAAAGAAAGAAAGAAAGAAAGAAAGAAAGAAAGAAAGAAAGAAAGAAAGAAAGAAAGAAAGAAAGAAAGAAAGAAAGAAAGAAAGAAAGAAAGAAAGAA
>NW_027186492.1:14225583-14226664 GCF_028583685.1 Petaurus breviceps papuanus | reverse complement strand
GGGAGGGAGGGAGGGAGGGAGAAAAGAAGGAAGGAAGGAAGAGAAAGAAGTTATTAAGGGCCTACTATGTGCTAAGCACTATGCTAGGTACTTTATAAATTTTATTTCATTTAATCCTCACAACAACCCATACAGGTAAGTTTTATTATTATTCCCATTTTACAACTTAGGAGACTGAGGCAGAGGCTAAGTGATTTGCCCAAGTTCACAAAGCTATTTGAGTATTTGAGGCTATATTTGAATTCAGATCTTCCTGACCCCAGGTCCATCTTTCTGTCCACTAAATGACAAAAGCCACAGGCATACAGCTCTAATTCAAAAAAAGCAACTGGTAGTTCTTACAAAAAAAAAGGAAGAGAATGTGGTCTTCAAACTACAGAATAGTGAGTTTAACTTCAATTCCTGTTAAAACTATATTAAAGGGATGGTTTATGAACATGTAAAAAGGAAAGCAGTGATCACTAAGATTATGTATGACTTTTTAAAGAAAAATCCACGCTAAGCAAACCTTAATTCTCAGGGACTACTAGATTAATAGATCAGGGCAATTCTACAGACATAGCATACCTGGGTTTTAAAGCATTTGACAGAGTCTCTCATATGTGAGGATCAAATGAGATTGTGTGTCACAGACAGGACTGGAACCTAGGTCTTCATGATAACATATGACTGATTATTATTTTACTTGAAAAAGCAAATTTGAAAATATCTAGGTGGTACAGTGGATATAGCACTGGCCCTATAGTCAGGAGAACCTGACCTCCACACTTACTAGCTGTGTAACTTTGGGCAAGTCACTTACCCCCAAATTCCTCCAAAAAATAAAAATAAAAGCAAACTGACACCAATAATTTACCCTTCCACGTATCCAAATGCTTGTGATAGGCATTCCTGCTTTCTTCCCCAAAAGTTAGTAGTTAGGATCTCTCAGATGAATAGAGAAAGGCAAATCCCGAGGCTAATGCCTTCCACAGAGAGTAATGTGCTTCTAGTTACCCAGAGTTTTTAAACACATAAACATCTGGCAAGGGACACACACACACACACACACACACACACACACACACACACACACACACAC
>NW_027186492.1:14169927-14225573 GCF_028583685.1 Petaurus breviceps papuanus | reverse complement strand
CACACACACACACACACACACACACACACACACACACACACACACACCATGTTGACTTCAACTGCCAGTGAATTGTCTCTGAGACAGCCATGAAGCTAGCTCCACAAGGGATCCAAGATTAACTGTTCCTTCAGATCCCATGAATAGCAAACTCAGGTTTTAGCCTTGGTCCCAGTCCTGACTCACTGTGTGAGCTCAGGCAAGCTGTTTAACCTCATTTACTCCCATGAGTAATGGCAACAAATGTTGTAGGGCTCAGTTGCCATTTATTCATGTCTGATATAGCATGATAGTTTATCTACAAGGTTCTAGAAATAGACTGGTGGCAGCAGGCTGATAAAAGTTGTTTCCTATCCCTATCCTTTACCCAAACTCCCAGATAATCATACCCATAGCTGCAACTAAAGACAATCAGGCCTCATATTTTGAAGAAACTCACACTTCTGGCATTTGGGCAGTCACTCAAGAAGACTACTGACTTAAGTAAGGTAAGGAAAGATAGCTTAACAACCAATGCTAAAAAGGTATTCACATGCTTATAACTGACCCTCTTCTACCCAAGTTCACCTGAGTCATCAAGCAAAATGGTGGGACTTTTCTCATCTTCTACATACACCCCTTAGGTTGACCATTTGCCACTCCTTTTCCTTTCCAGACTTTCCACTGAGTTTCATTTATACTTGATCTCCTCTTTATAAAATATTAGAGGTGAAGGAAATAGAGAATAAACAATATGATCCATCCAAGACCCCATATCTCTTGAGAAATGACTATGACTCAGATTCTTTAAAGGTACTGGATGAATCTAGGTAGAAGGAGGATTAGATAATGGATTCAAAAACAAGTTTTTCAGTAAAATTAGGTGGATTACCATTTGATTTTTGTTTTTGAGCCCATGACTTTTCTGAAATCTCTTTAAATCTTCCACTAGGTTCTTGTAGATAATAAATGCCCAGTGTTTGCTGAATGATTTTTCTCCCCTCTCTTTATGATATTTAATAAAATCATTACTGTAAAGTGAGATCTCAGTCTAAAACTACCTTCAAAATCAACCTAATCAAAGGATATGAAAAACATTCTCAAAAGAAGAAATTTAAACTATCAACAACCATATGAAACAAAAGGTAGCTTGGTATATTGGCTTCTATGGCCTTCACACTAGGACACTTCGACATCTATCTTGATGTTCCCTTGTAATGGTAAGGGAATTTGAAGATCTTCTCTGACCCTTAATGGGCCTCACTTGGAGCCCAACAAGAGAAGGTTGCTTAGGGGAGGCTTGTCTTTCAGAAAGGCCTACCTTTTGTTACTTTGTAATTACCAAAGGTGGCGTTGTTCTCTGACCCTGGAGAAGGCTATCACTTTGGGAAGAGTTGTGTGATTTGGCCAGATGAGATCCTGGGCAGCCATTGAACCCCCTGGCTTTGAAAACCCAGATGTTGGTACTTCTCTCTCTGGTAACTAACACTGTATGAATGTAATGATCAGATAGCTAGTAGCCCTCTCTGTTGGTCTGTTGAACTGTGTTATTTTCTGTCTATTTTTTGAGTGCTTGTAATTTCTGTTTGTATTTTCTGAAGTTAAGGGTGCTGACTTTTCCCCCTGAACTAAAGGGAAAAAAAAAAATATATATATATATATATATATATATATATATATATATATATATGTTTGATTAATGTAAGATTGTTAACCCCTTTTGAGTTACCTTACTCTAGAAAAGCAGATCAAAGAACCTGTGCTAGCAACCATCCTGGGTATTCTAGGGTGCTCGCTGATACTTACCTCCAACTCCTTAACCTCCCAATTCTTCAACCTCCTTAAGTACCATGACCTAGTTACTCCTTCAGTCCACCTCAGGTACACACAGGGATAGTTACATCCTGAATCTCACTATGACCCACAAGTATTCTACTCTCTTAACCAAAAACCCTGACATTCTTCTGTTAGATGCTAACTTTCCATCATTACAATCTTCCCTAAGCTTGACCCCTCCTAAACCTTATTGCAACCCCCAATCCCTCCAGCCCTCACTATTTATTCGGTTCTTTACTCCTGCTCTGACTTCACTTTCCCGTTTTCCCAATCTCAATCCTATAATTAGCCAATTCACCTCTATACTGTTCTATATTCTCAAAATCCTCTGAACTCTTGTCTTATAACTGTTCATCCCTTGACAAACCCCAGCCTCATATTATTCCTATCACTTGCCTCCTGTTCTACTACTCAGATTCTTCTGAACTGAGCTGGAGTAAATAATACAATTGTGCTGTTTGGGTATATTATAAATAGACATTATCCAATGCCAAGTGGGCCTTCACTTCAGCAAGGCATTTCTTCATTTTCCCCTGATTCCCTATCTCATTCCTCATAGAAGTTATTCCAAATCTTTTCTCTCCTTAAGTCTTACAAACTTTGCCTTCCTCTGTTCCCCACCTTAGTTTAGGACCTTGCCTCTTACTTTACTGTGAAAATTGAGGTGATCTGGAGGGAGTTACTCCTTTTCCCTTTCTCTTCACCTCAAAACTGCATGACATGATCCCCCATGGTCTTCTCCTTTCCTTAGCACCCTGAAAAGGAGGTGGTCCTCTTTCTTGGCAAGGCAAACCCTTGATCCCATCTGCACCCATCTTCTCCAGCAGATTGCAACTTCAGTCATCATCATTATCATTTTATACTCTCCTCCTCTCTTTTCTCTTCCTCTTCCTTCTTCTTCCATCATTTTTCCAGTCTCCTAATTTCATAATTTCATCATTATCCTTGAATACTTTCCTTCAATTCACATAGCCAAATCAGTTGTCAAGTCTTTCCCTTCCTACTTTCACAATGCCCCTAGCAATTAGACCCTTCTCTCTATTCACATAGCCACTAATTTAATCCAAGCCCTCAAGATATTTCAGTTCCCTCTACATTGTTCTCCCTTCCCTAGTCTCTCTCAACTCCAGTCCAAAGCAATTTTTCTTAAATACAGATTTCACCATGTCACTTACCTGCTCAATCAATTCCAAAGCACTTTTGCCTCTAGGATCAAATATGAACTCCCATGTTTAGTTTTTGAATCTTTCACAACCAGCTCCAACTTACTTTGCCAGCCTTGTTGTATAATATGCCACCTCACCCACTCTGTGGTCCAATCAAACCAGAAGTCTCTCTGTTCCTCAGATGTGCCTCTCTGTCTCCCATCTCTTTGCCTTTACACTGGTTACCTCCTATACTTAGACTATACTTGCTCCATTCTGCCACATCAGAATTCCTCTTTCTACCTTCAAGATACAGCTCAAGCACTATCTCCTACATAAAGCCTTTCCTGATTTCCTGCTAGTGCCCTCCCTCCCATATTACCTTGTCTTTGACTACTTTGTGTTTATTCTCTTTATATTTGGTCAGTATATATTTATATAAGTGCTTGTTATCTCCTTAGGAGTAGGTGTTGTTGCATTCTTTTTCTTTGCATCCCCAGCACCTAGAATGGCACATAAGAGGCACTTGGTAAATTCTAGTTATGGATTGAATGATAAAGAGCTAGTTTCGGAGAGGCATGAAAACTTGGGTCCAAGTCTTGCCACTGACAAATTCTTGCTTTGTGACCCTGGGCAAGTCATAACATTTCAGGGCCCCAATTAGCTCCCTAAAACTATAGCAGGAAGTGATATTTGCTGGTAGAGAGAGTTCCTCACCAGGAGTTCTTTTTTTTTTCTTTTTTTTTTAGCAATTGAGATTAAGTAACTTGCTCAAGGTTACACAGCCAGTTATTTTGTGTGGGTGCTAAGTATCTGAGGCCAGAACCAATCCTGGGTCTCCTGACACCAGGGCCGGCACTCTTACTCACTGTACCACCCGGCCTCCCTTGGAGTTCTTGACACTAAATTATAGGTCCCATTTTTAACTGAATTTGAAAGGAAACTTTGAAAGAATTTGAAGAATATTAAAATATTTGAAAGATTACTCCAAATTTCTCATGATAAGAGAAATGCAAATAAAAATAATTATGGGTTTTCACCTCACACCCAATAAACTAACAAAAAACTACAAGATAGGAATAGAAATGGGAAATGTTTTAATGAGGTGGAAATACAAGAATCACTAATACAGTGTTAGTGGAACTATGAATTGGTCCAACTACTATGGAAAGCAATTTGGAATTATGCTAAGTAAAAGACTAAAATATCCATATTCTCTGATCCAATGAACCCACTACCCACTACTACTCAAGTACCCTTAGGACATTCTTTGTTTTTTTGTTTTGTTTTTGTTTTGTCTTTTGGAGGGCAATTGGGGTTAAGTAACTTGCCCAAGGTTACCTGGCTAGTTTTGTATGAGTGTGTGTATGTGGGTGTTAAGTGTCTAAGCCTGGAACCGAACTTGGGTCCTCCTGACTCCCGGGCCACCACTTTACTCACTGTGCCACCTAGCAGCCCCACCTTAGGAGTTTTTTTAAGTACTAGAGAGGAACATCATACATACACCAAAATATTTGTTGCAGAACTTTTTTCTATCGTGGAAAAGAACTGGTAGATACAGCAAGTTTATGAATTAATCCCTTTACCCCGACTCCACTATTCCCACAACACCAGTGGGGACTCTTGCAAGCAAGGAAATTTTGATACAGATTTGGGTCAATTCGGGTTAACTTGGTCTCCAGCTGAATTACTTTGAGATACAGCTGAGGGCCCCTTGGGCAAGGAAAATATAAATGCATTTTTAAGGCTTTGGCAGGGAACTCCTGAGACACCCCCAGCCCAGAAATCCTTGCCAACTGCTTTTTAATCCCTTTGCCAGCAGGTTTATTTGTTTTTATCACTCTCAACAGTTCTTTGTCTACCTTGAGATCTGCTTTTACCTGAGGATATTGAAATACATTTTTAGTTTGTTTGAACCTTCCAGCTCTGAGTGACCCATTGTACCATATGTGGAATAGAGACAAGGATAGCTTTAATATTATTCTCTGAAGACTGAGGGAACAAAATGAAATCTATGAGAAAGATCAAGAAATTCTATTGCTTTGGGTTATTTTTTTTTGCTTTGATTTTTGGAGGGGGGAAGGTAGGGCAATTGGGGTTAAGTGACTTGCCCAAGGTCACACAGCTAGTTTTTTTTTGGTGTGTGTATTAAATGTCTGAGGCCGGATTTGAACTCAGGTCCTCCTGACTCCAGGGCAGGTGCTTTATTCACTGTGCCACCTAGCCTCCTCTGCTTTTGGTTATTTAAAAAACTCTTGGAGTGTTCTTTAAGGGCATCCCTCAACAAAATTCCAGTACTGGTTCGTGTTTTGTTTTTTTTATGTCTAGAGTTGTATGACTTGGCCAAGTTTCCATACCTCAGTTTCCTCATTTGTTGAGTTGAACCAGATGGTCTCTGGGGTCCCTTCCAGCTCTAGATCTGGACTCTTACTCCACATTTATTCACTCTAGAATTGAGGCCACCAAACATTATCAGAATTTACTCACTGGTAATGTTGGTGTTCTGCCTAAGAGTATGTTCCATCATTCCTTTATTGATTGAAGGAATAGCTAAGTTGAATCATTTCCCTGTCTGATTTCAGAACTAAAGATTCATTTCCTCTGTTTCTATTTATCTTTATATACAAAGCATAATCTTGTGGCACATACCACAAATTATGAATCATGGCCTATTTTCAAAAAGTAATGACAGTCTTGTTTCCTACAGAAATGGCAAGTATTTTCTTCCCTAGAGTCATTACTAGAGTGAGGTAATTAGGGCTTTGTAAAAGTTGCCAGAATTGTTGGGGGGAAACAGAGTCACCAGTCCTCCTATGGGAAACCTTGATTTTTTTTAAATTTTATTTTTTAAAGCAATCGGGGTTAAGTAACTTGCTCAAGGTTACACGGCCAGTTATTTCTGGGTGTGGTGCTGAGTATCTGAGCCCGGATTTGATCCAGGTCATCCCAACACTGGAGCCAGTGCTCTTACTCGCTGAGCCACCTGTCCACCCCTAAGCAACTGGGGTTAAGTAACTTGCTCAAGGTTACACAGCCAGGTGTTTTGGATCTCCAGATCATCCCAACACTGGAGCCAGTGCTCTTACTTGCTGTGCTACCTGGCCGCCCGAAACCTTGATTTCTTTCCATGGCAATCAGGAAACATATCTCTATTAGGATTAGAGAATACAGTGAGCTCCAGGTCTGAGAGTGGGAGCAGGGTAAGGGCCTCCTTCTCCTCCAAGAGGAAGGAGAAGGGGAAATACTTTCTATATCCTCCCCCCAACTTAACTGTGAAATAGGTGGAAAAAATGTTTACTTTTTCTTCTCCTTTTCACTAAATAATCATGGTCCTAACTTGTATCTACCCTGTAATCCTGCCCCATAACAAGATATTTTTAGAAGTTTCCTCTATCCCAGAGCATTCAGAACACAATGAAAATACAGACTCCAGGCCCAGATACATATGAATAACCCAAGTACAGAAGACAACAAAGGCATCAAATGATGGATGAAGGAAGCTTTCTACAATATTTTAAGGTAGGTGGTGTTCATCTTCAGCACCTTCCAAAGTTACCTAAGAATGTTCCCTTCCTTCCCTTCCTCCTGATGCCCTCTTCCTCAGAAAAACAAAACAATAAAAAAAAGACCACTGTTCCTCTTTCAATTGCTCATTTCAGAATGGCCAGTTTGTCCTAGAAAAGAAAGTGTGGAATAATGGAAACAACTCAGAACCTGATCTATATCTATATCTGTGATCCCCATTATCTATAACCCATTCCTAATTCAGTCAACCCTCTCTAAAGTCTCAAGGAACAACCTTAATTGCAGGGACATTTATGTTGTATTTAGTGGGAAACCAGAAAAGCCTTAATTACTCAAAGGAATGGGGCTTTTAAAAATGGCATTAAGGTAAATGTGACTGATTCATGAGCATACCATCCCTCCCTTACCAAGAAAGAATACTAGGGCCCCCTTTCCATTTCCTCTCTCCTTAGACACACTTTTCTCATCTATCTGTTAACTGCACTGATTTTACAGTAGTCACTACCTTTAAGGTAGTTACTTCTTTGCCAAGGAGGAATTATTTACTTGACAACATCACCAAAACCCAGAACTCCCTTTGATGTGTTAATGTCAAAATGGGACTCTTGAGGAGAAATGAAAATGGCTCCAAATATACAGGTCTGATTTTCATACTAACAGTGTGATATTGAATTCCCAGAGTGAAAATGAGCACAAGGGGGAGAATGTCCAGTTGGCCTTTCCTGATTGCTCAGGGACCAGCAAAAAATGAGGAGTCATGGAAATGTTTTTTTTTCTTTTAATATTGAGAAGCTGTGGAAATGTTTTTGGACTTGAAAGATCAACTGCCAGTAAGAGAAGTTCTTAAATTACAACTAGTTTCTTCCTTATGTGACATTTTTTCAGCACCAGTTTCCAAGGTAGTATTTGGCAGAAGTAGAATTCAAAGGTGAGGAGCGGAAGCCTTTGTCCTGGATATTTGTATTACTCCTATGGAAAACAGAGAGGCATATGGTGGGTATGAACAGACAACATATTACCAATGTAGAATTGTGCCAGAGAAGTGAAGGACATTATTATCAGAAAAATGGTCAGACACATAATGTACTGAATAACTGAATAGAACAAATGCTTCACCAATACCTATGCAATCACATGAGATCTGCAGGAACAGCCCCGACATATTGATTGAGGCACTTTTGGAAGACATATATATATGGATAGTTATGGATAAAAAAATGGACAGCATTAAAAAGCGTTGATGGGTTGATATTGGCACCATCAGAGAAAGCATCCACAGTGATGAAATCACAGACTCATGAAAATATTATCAAGAACCATGTATTCAATTATCCTATCTCTGCAGCTGAATCACTGGTCTATATACTTGTATGCCTAGCCACAATATATCTCCTGATCTCCAGTCCTCTATCACCAACTGCCAATTGGATATTTTCAACTGGATATCTTATATGTATCACCTGCTTAATACACCCAAAATAAAACACATTATCTTTCCTGAAAACCTTCTCTTCCTCTTAATTTCTTTATTACTGTCATAACCATCACTATATTTTCTGTTATCCAGTTTCAAAATCTGTAGCCTCAACTTCTCATTCTTCTTTGCCCCACGTATCTATTCAGTTGCTTAGTCTCACCTAACCTATTTCAACATCTCTCACATCTCTCATCTATCTCCTTTTCTTCACTCACATAGCCACCACCCTAATTCAGGTCTGCATCACCTCTCTCAGAGCCTATTGTAATAGCTTAATAACACGTCTTCTTGCATCAAGTCTCTCTCTTCCCCAATCTACCCTCATACAGTTTCCAAATTGATATTCCTAAAGCAAAGGTCTAACCACATAGCCTTCATGCTTAATAAGCTCAAGGGGCTCTTTATTGCTTCTAGGATAAAATACATACTCCTCTGCTATTTAAAAACCTTCACAACCTGGTTCCAATATACTTTTCCAGCTTCATGCACTTTTCATGCATTTTGTGGTAAAGTAAAATGGCCTCCTTATCATTCATTACTCTATCTCTTGTCTTATTTTTTCACAGACTGTCTCTTGTGACTAAAATTTATTCCCTATTCACCCCCATTTCTTAGAATCATTGGCTTCCTTTAAAGTTGAACTCAATGGCTTTCTCTTACATTATGCCTCTCCTCCTTGCTACTAGAGCCTCTCCCCTGATGTTATCTTGTATTTCTTTGTAAACATTTTGTATCTATCTATCTATCTATCATCTATCTATCTATCTATCTATGTTGGTTCTTCAATCAAATAAAAGCTCACTGTGGGCATGGACAATGTTATTTTTGTCTTTGTGTCTCAGCACCTAGAACAGTTCCTAGAATATAGTAGATGCTTAGAGTATGCTTACTGATAGAGTATTCAAGTAAGTATCCATATTATAATCCTAGGAGCCTATGGCACAATTAAATGTAATACAGAACAATCAACAGATAAAAGAGGGTGCAAACCTCTAAAGAATGTGATTAATAGTATGAGAACTAATGCTCTAACAATTTTTAGCATCCAGAGGTACTGTATAAACTTATGTCTATACAAAATAAATATGAGATAATTCAACTAGGGCGATCAGGAAAGGTCAACCACAACAACATGTAGGAGGTCACACTTAACTAAGTTTTTTAAAAAAAAAAAGGCATAAAAGCCATTGTTGAGAACATTTATACCCAGAAAAGAGGTATAAGAACAAGAGACAAAAACAACCCTGAGGTATTAAAATAATGAGAGATGGTTCCTCTGTGAAGGAGCTGTGGAACATCATGAACAAGAATTTTTTCCTATTAGAAAACATAGAAGGTCTGCATTTGGAGGGAAGAATGCCCATAACAATTAAATCAGGAATCCACAAAAACATGAGATTGTGTTTATGTCCAAAGCCAATATACCAGCATAACTGAAAAAGTACTGATGTCTGAATTGGAAAACTTGGCTTCCAACTTTTACTGTATGACCTTAAGCAGATCAATTAACTTCTCTGAATCCCATCTATAAGATAAAGGTTTGGGACTTTAAAATCCCTCTTGCTTTATTATATAACTAAGTTAAGGAACTGTCTCTTGTCCTCAATAATCTTGTGTTATAATTAGAAAGAGAGATCGCATACATAAACAGATAAATACCAACCACTTAACCTCAGTTTCTTCACCTACAAAAGGAAGGAGTTTGAATGAAGGAAGAATGAATGAATGAATAAAAAACAATTGGTTAAGCACTCTGGGATAGCCATAAAAGCATGCGAGCCTCTGTTCTCAAAGAACTCAAATTTCAATAGAGAAGGCAACACATTTAAGAACATTTCTACCAACAAAACCCTGTTTCTATTAAACCATTTCACAGTGCCAAGGACTTTGGTGGCAAAAGTTTTCTTTTCTGGGTCTTCAGTAGCTCCATAAAAACCTCTAAGTTTTCTTCTGGTTCCGTCAATCAATGATTCTATAATTTAATATAAAACAGGTGTAGCAGCAAGCACCCCAGCGTCCCCAGGGTGGCTGCCAGCACAGGTTCTTGCATCTGCTTTGCTAAAGGAAAGCAACTCAAAACGGGTTAACAAGCTTACTTTAATCAATCAAACATATATCGTTTACCTAGTTCAGGGGGAAAAGGTCAGTACCCCAAATTTCAGAATATACAGAGGTTACAAGCACAAGTTCAAGAATATTTCAGCAGACAGGCTTCCAAACTGTCCAGCCATTACATACATCCATACCTAATCACAGTTACCAGAAAGGGAAGCATCAATATCTTGGGTTTTCAAAGCCGGGGGGCTCTTAATGGCTACCCAGAGTCTCATCTGGTCAAATCACACACTTCTCAAAGTGAGCCCCAAAGCAAAGCTTCACATCAGGGCTCATATAGCCTTCTCCTGGCTCAGAGAATGTAACAACCTTCTTGACCCACTGCCCAGTCACAAAGTATCTCCTGAAAAACAAGCCTCCCACCACAGGCTACAGGTGCACTTAAGCGTAGGGGCAGGGGAAGATCTTAAAAATTTACATTCCCATGACAGCAGTATATGATCAGGGCCAAATAAATTATTTAGGGAATGTGTCATGTAAGATTTCTGATACGGAGAGATCACCTCCTACAAGGATTATCAAGGAAAACTGCTATCAGGAAATGAACTTTGAATTGGGCCTCAGAGGACTGCTAGTATTTAAATAAGTAGAGAGAACTAGGAAGGCAAGGAAAAGAGGCTAAAGGAACAATATGAGGAAAACCTCTAATCCAGAAAGAGCAAGATACATTTAGAGCATGATGATGAGACCAGTTCGTCTGGAGCAGAGGGTTTGTGTTCAAGCCTCAGCTCTCTGTTCAGGGAGATGAGACGCCTGGTTAAGTGGCCCAAGAGAAAGATAGCTTTCATGCAATTTTCCTTTTCAGTACATCATATCAAACGACTTGTTTACTGGGCTGAAAGAAAAGAACCAAAAGATAAATTGAAGATGAGGAATGCTTTGTACCCAGCTTTTTTTTTTTATTTTGTCTGCTGATGGAGCTGAGCAGTCCACAAAAAGGTATGAGAGCAATTACCAGGGCAGGAGTGAGGTTTCAAGTTTAAATTACTCTGGTAGCAGGTTTGTCAAAGAGGTTTCAGCTGACCGCAGTGAGGCATACGACAGACAGATAGACAGACAACAAAGTAAGACATGACTTTTGAGAGCTCTTTGACATGAAACATACTGTTTTAGTGACAATATGTCCATATGTAAAAACCTATGATTTTGAATTTGAGAGGTGTCAGTATTGGGACTTCCCTCCACCTTGACTTATATAGTCTTGGAACATTGCCCAAAGTTCAGAAAGTTTGTAATTTGCTGGTGGTCACGGTGTCAAATATTGATTTGAATTCAGGTCTTCCTAACTCTAAACCTAACCCTCCATCCACTACATTATGCTGCCTTTTGGCCATATTAGGTAGGTTGAGGACGCAGTAGGGAATGCACTTCTTTTTCATTGTCCTCAAGCTTATCTCCATATTCCCTAAGCATAAAGCTAGAAGCTTTGGGGCACAAAGGAACACAATCCAGAATCTAAATAATTCAATGATCTGTGATCTCATCGACACACATATTCCTTCCAATAATAAAGATCTTAACCTATCCATGCCTTCCCATCTTGTGCAGGACTTGACCATATCTTCTCCTAAATCAGTTACAGGGTTCCATGCAATGTGATCAGGGTCTTCCTTGAATTCTTCCAACATTTTAAGGATACCAATAAAGCATGCTGTCTATACCTTTATTATATCCCTCACTCTCAAAGTTATGTCTAGCCCAACATTTCTTTAATAATATTCTTTGGTTTTATTAATATTGAGTTTGTTAAAGTTTATATGAACCCTAACCATAACCCTTTTATACTTTACCCACTAGTATTTCTAGTCACTGCACTAGAAATTCACATTCCTTCAGTACTATGTCTACTCATTGGTCATTGGACTAGGATTTCACAGAGTATTGACAGCTAACTTAATATTTGTAAGTGGTCTTAAATCTTTGTGAATCTAAGTACTTTCTGCCTCCATTTCCACAATTCCTCCACTATCATTGAAGAAACAGAAGGAGGCCACATGGGACTGATAAATGTCTTGTTTTGTAGGTTGCTATGGTCAAGCTACTGCTGATGAAATTCTCCATACTTAGCTAAATTGATCTTCAGGGGAAAAAAAGATACAATTGATTGTTCTGTCTGTCCTTTAAGTCTTTCTAGCATGATAAAACTTTCCAGGACACTTGTTACACTGGCCTAGCCTTTGAGCACCCATGGTCATCTGCACTACAATATGGCTTTGCAGAAGAAAATGAAATATGCAAGTATGCAATCCTTTTCAGTCACAAAGCTTATGAGCTTATAAAACCTTTTGTGGAAACAGTCTTACCAAGTCAAATACTAGTGAGTAAAGAGTCTGACCACCATGACAGAGAGCATTGCTTCAGGAGAATCAGAGGCACTATTGTGAATGGCAGAAATTTAATAGAATGTTCTAGTTTGCTCTTTAGTGGCTCCAAATGTGAGATTAGCATAACAGATTTATAGCAAAGATTCCAGATCAACATGATAAAGCAATGAGTTGAACATATACTAAAGAGAGAAGAAAGTAGAAACAGAGATAAAACAAGAAATAGAGACCAAATTGAGTTGCTTCCCTTGAAAGTGCTGAATTCAATTCTGGTAAGACTGTAGCATACTTTCTAAAGGCAGCCAACAATTCCCTGAAATGCTTCACTGACATATTTGAGGACTATGAGGCACCATTTATGGAATGCTGGGCTTTGTCTCAAGTTCCACAGAGATTTTTTGTGAACTATCCATGCTTTGCAATGTCACTGAAAAGCACAGGTCTGGCTAAAACATCTTTTGTAAATTTATCTTCCAGCAGAGAATACATTTTTCTTTAGCCATGTAATTGACACTTCTAGGACTGAAGGCTGGAAGGTAATTCTAAACTAATTCTAGCCCAACAACTTTGTTTCATGTTAAGGAAATGAAAGACCACAGATTTAGGCCATCATCACCTCACACTTGGAATATTACAACAACATCCTAAGTTTTCCCCCAGTTTTCAATCTGTCCTCCACCCAATTGACAAAATATTCCTCATAAAATATAACTGGCTATGTCACTCCTCTGTTTAAGATGCTTCAGGAACGGGGCGGCCAGGTGGCTCAGCGAGTAAGAGCACCGGCTCCAGTGTTGGGATGACCTGGGGATCGAATCTGGGCTCCAATACTCAGCACCACACCCAGAAATAACTGGCTGTGTAACCTTGAGCAAGTTACTTAACCCCGATTGCTTTAAAAAAAAAAAAAGATGCTTCAGGAGCTCCCTATGACCTCTGGGAAAAAATTCAAACTCCTTAGCTTGACATTTAAAGCCTTTGAGAATCTAGCTTCAATTTATCATCAGGGTTTATTTCTCATTACTTCTCTTCATGTATTCTTCATTTTAGAGCTAACTTCCTTGTTCTTCTCTGAACTCAACAGCTCATATCCTACTTTGTGACCTTGCACAGGCTGCCCCTATCTCTAGAATGTAGCCTTTCCTTACCCTATTTATTAGAATCCCCAATCCATGGACCCCCTTTTACAAAAAGCCTTTCCTGGTTCCCTTTAGTTCACAATGCTCACTTCCTCTTCAAATGATAATGTATTTATGTTTCTGTTTATATGCTGATCTGACTAGTAAACCACAAATTCCCTGAGATCAGAGATTGTTGTTTTTTTCTCCTCGTTTTGTCTTTTATGCCCAAAGCCCATGTTAGAGCCATCTAGTAGGTTATTTTAAAAAGCTACTTTAAGAAGCAAGCCAGTTTTGAAAGTAACATATTGAATTTATTACATATATTTTTAAAGCAAAATGTAACAGAGATTCATTATTTCACATATAATCTTGGGGAGGGGGTTCCTACTTTGTATACAGAAATATTCTCCTTTTTGGTGTTTGTTTAATCCAGAATAAAAAAATTCTAGTTGGACCGAATTGGTATATGTTGTCCAAAGTCACAAAATACTTAATAGTTATTCTAGGAAAAAATAGGTCACAGACTTTATAATATTTTTAAATGCATTGCTATTGCGTTAAGAACATAAACTGATTAGACTCATTCATGTGTCCATGAACGTCAAATCTAATATGGCCTCATTTCTAAACTCGAGTTCTTACTTCACATTTTCATTTAGGCACAGGGTGAAATGTCTCTTTATGGAAATCTTGACTCACTTGCTGCCTGCCATCGTGGGCGTACTAAAAGATATGAAAGTTATAAAAAGATATTAAATATGACTATAATATAGTTCTAATTGTTTCCATCCTCCAAAGACTGTGATCACCACTTATTTCATTGGCTGTCAGGGAAATCTCAAGTGGTTGGAGCTGCATACTTAGAAGAGCAAAGAGATAAAAAAGAAATTGAAAGAAAAGGGGTCTGTAGAAATGAACTAGTTACTAACACTCTCTCCCTCAAGAACTTTCTTTGTATTACTTTGCATACATTTTGTATTTGAAAGCAGTGTAGCAGAATAGAGAACTGGCCGCAGACAGGAAGTTTGGGGTTCAAATTCTACCACTGATGTATATATAGTGGCTGAGTGACACTAGGCAAGATACTTACCCTTTCCATGACCTGGGCATCTCTGCACCCTAAGTTACAGAAAAGCAATCATCTGCAGATAGAAGTTCCTCACCAGAAAGTCTTTGTACTAATGAAATTACAGACCTGGACAATAAAAAAGTGTGTGTGTGTGTGTGTGTGTGTGTGTGTGTGTGCGCGTGCATGAATTGTCTGAGCACAAGGACTGGTTTGGTTTTTGTCTGTCTCCATGACTTAGTGTAGTGCCACGGTACATACACATTCATTAAATTGAATCGCAACCCAGAGCCAACAACTCCGTGATGATAAGGGCACTGACCAAGTTAAACCAAGTTAAATCTAATCAATATTCCATACATTCCTAATCTCAACCTCCCTACACCAAAAGTGCTCTCGAAAATTTCCCCTTGAGTACTTTACTCTGTGGCTGAATTTCTTGTTTCACGATACACTTCAGGGAACTTTATATGTTAGACTTTCCAAAATCAAGAAGTGAAGGGTCACTTAGTCATTAGGTTAGTGGGCAAACATGCAAGGGTGGGATTTGGTGGAAAATGGGCTGGGACTGCACTTAGTAGAGGGCTGACAGCTGAGGTACAAGATAGGGCTAGCAGCTCTCTCCAAATTTCATAATTATTAATCTGCATAAATGTAATAATTTGTGCTTGAGTTTAATCATTCATCAATGTGTTTGCATTCATCATTTGTAGCTTGTTTATACATTTTGAATCTCTGCCTCTTCCTTGCAAGGCAGCTGGAAGCCAAGATTTTCCAAAACCCTTAAGTACCCCCATACTGTGTTTGGACAGCATCTCCTGCAACTCTAAGAAGGCAGAGGAGTTCTGTTTGGGCTGGAAAGGAAGTGAGGGTTTTTTTCTTTCTTTCTGTTTCCCAATATTTATTTCCCAAGTTGTTCTGGCTGAAGATTAAACACCAGGGGCATCTGACTAAATTCTAGGGGCATGCTTTCTATTTTGACATCAATAAATCTTCTCTTTTATTTTTCAGCTAGTAATCTTTTACTTCTACAATATCCCTTTGAAAATAACTGATATTCTGGGAGATGGTGACATATGGTGCAAAGAGCGTGGTATTTGAGTCAACAGACCTGGGTTTCTAATCCCAATTTTACTATGTCTTACCTACTACATAGATCTAAAGCTAAATGGTCTAAGGATAGCATTCTGTCCAATTCCTTTATTTTATAATTGGGGAAACTGTGACCAAGATAGAGGAAATGATTTGTCCAAGATCAAATAGGTAATAAACATTCTAGGCAATATTTGAACCTTGTGTGATCACAGGCATTCATTCATTCAATAAGCATGTTTAAGCATCTGTTAAAGTGGGAGTCAGTGTGCTATGTCAGGGAAGCAAGGACAATCTAGTCCCTGCCTCAAGGACCTTCCATACTTTTAGGTGAAAGCAACATAAACACAGATAAGTTGAAATGGAAGGTGTACTACATAATACATAAATACATAAAGGGCAGGTATTAACAACTGAGGAGATCAGGAAAGGCCCTGGGTAGGAGATAGTACTTCAGTTGAGCTTTGAAGGGAGCTAGGAGAATGGGACAGAGTGGAAGAGGAGGGAACCTATGTGAAGGAGGAAGATGGGATATCATGTGTTGGGAAGAGAAAAACCAGTTTGACTGGAACAAAGAGAAAAAGTGAATTATGTAAAATCCATTTGGAAATATAAATCATTATTTAAATCCTCTGGGCCTCAGTTTGCTCATCTATAAAATGAAGAAATTGAACTAGATGACCTCTATGATCCATTATAGCTCTTATCCTATGATTCTGCTCTTTCTCCTCTCTGATCATTTCTCCCATTCCAGCCTCTCCATTCTCAATCTAGTCCTTCCTTCAAATTCATCTTCCAACCGTGAATATCTCCCCTGATTTCACACAGCATAATCAATAAGTCAACAGATATTTATTAAGCAGTTATTATGTACCAGGAACTTTACTAAACCCTGGGGACACACAAAAAGGCAATAATATAAGCCTGGCATCAGGATTTTCTAATGAGCTGTTGGCTTATTACTGGTGAGTAGCAGTTCAGAAATTCTGAGAGTCTAAATAGATATATTTGTCCCTATGGTCTAAGAAATTGAGGCTGAGTTCCTGGGCTTCAAACTTGAGGAGGGTTGTGCTGCTGGGGATGATCAGGGAATGACTCAGAAAGGGAGCTGGAAAGGAAGAAAAAATCACTGGACTTTCAGCTGATACCAAAAAAATGTATAACTCACCTTCACATGATAACTTCATAAATTCACTCTACCATTACCTAAGCAAAAAAGATGAGAGTCCTTCTCCCACTGTACCTTCAAAGCTTTGCTGAACTACAAGGAAATTCCTGGTAGAGAACTCAGAAACTCAGGGTCCTAAATTCACAAATATCCTTGCTTCTCCTGCATGAATTCAACATTCCAGGCCACCCAGAACTGTTGTTTTTTTTCCACAGTAATACTTCTGAGACTTTGGAATGATTCCTTTAGTGGAGACTACGAAGACTCTAAAAATTAGAATGAATAATGACCAGAAGTCCCCATTCTAAGTTTCAATTTCTAATGTAGACTTCTCTTGGGTAGAAGTTTTCCCTATGTTGAACCTCCGTAGGAAAATATATAATTTTATTTTCCTCAAAATCTATTCTGCCTTTTTTTTACTTTGGGTAGGAATGAATAAGCATGTTCTTCCTCCCCTATTCTTGAGAAAGGAACAAAGAGGTATGCTATTACCTACACACAACAAACTACCAAGAGTGAATTCAGCTAAAAAAGCTAAAAGAAAAAAATATCAAGTAGGTTCAAATCTAGGGTTTATATAACCAAAACAACCTGTTGTTTGATTTTTGTCCATTTTCTATTTTTCAACCAATTGCTGCAATATTGAGTTAGTGGATCATACTCTTAAAAATAGCTGGAAGAGAAACTCCATAAACTTAACTTGTCCTTCAGCCTTCTCGTCTAATTGTGAGGACAAAGAATTTAAGCCCAGAAGCCATTACTTCTTTTGGGTGCCTAGTCAACATTAAACAGCAGCAGCACAATTGCATAATCACTTCTCCACTTGTGAATGAGTCTGCTGAGATTGGTAGTGACCCCTAATGAAGTGCTGATCCCTAGGAAACAGATATGAAGAGGCAGTAACAGCTTTAGAACAGGAATATTACACCAGTAGTTGTTACTTAACATATTTTTGTTTCTCTGAAATATTCTGACCAGTTAAACCTATTAGACCCAAGCTAAGACCAGTCACCTCTGGCTCACTTCAGGAAGGTTTCCCAATCATTAGCTCCCCAGGTAATACAGTAAACACTATTGTTCAGGATTCTTTCAGACTCAGATCTTCAAATTATCTCTTCTGTATGTTACTCCCTTTCACTCAAACACTCAAATTATTGTTACCACTGTCTTGTATCTTTCCCATCAATCTCTTCTATATGTTTTTCTATCAAACTATTACTATGCTAGGAGGGTTCAGAACTTCACTATAGTTGTTCTATGGAAATCAAAGACAGACAAGGACTAAAAGAGAGGGTTTTTTTTAATCAGTTGGGGAAGAACAAATGGAGAACATGAAATTTGCATAGCTCTTCAAAGGGCATCAAAGAAATACCTTATTGTAGAACAACAGATTGTGAGATGACCTTAGTCATGTTTTACTCAAATTTTCAAATGTATCTGTGATCTCATCAATTCGAATGCTTCCCCCTAATGATACAAATTGCAAACTCTTCATGTCTGCACATTCTGTGGAATTCTTGTCCATTATTTCCTGAAAGTTCAAAGCAGAGGGTCTTCCCAGCATGCTGGAAGACTTCTTCACTTTCTCCTGACATGGCAAAGATCAGTGGAGGAGGAAGACCATCCTTTCACTACATAATCAAGATATATTATTTTCTTATGATATAAATGAAAACATTTTAAAAATTATTCTATAAGTAAAAGTCAGAAACTATTGTCAGAAAATAGAGGAACAAGCATTCATAGGATAAAACAAGGAGATTATCCAGGGTAGGAGTCAAAAGGTCAGTGAAGTAGATTAAAGTGGATGTGTGTGGGGCCATGAAACCAATAATTAAGAACTTCATTTTTTTGCCATTGTGTATTTTTGTTTATTTGTTTTAGCAAAGGCCCACAAGCAGTATTTGGGAGAATGATAACATTATCTAAATGATACTTAATGAAAATTTTTTTCACAGTAGAATTTAGGATAAGTTTTGATAGAGAAAGAATAAAGGTAAGGATGTTACCAAAGACATTGTACCACCCTCAAATGAAGACAGAGAACTGCACTATTAAAATGCAATTTGTAATTACAGTGTTCATAATGTTCATAACAGTGTTCATAACCTCTTAGGTCTTATTCACCTCCAATCTTCATGCATTTGCATTGTCACCCATGGATGGAATGATCTCCCTCTTCACCTCTTCCTCTTACCTTCCCTGGATTCTTTGGACTCAACTCAAAGCCTACATTTTCTTTTCCCCCAATGGCTACCCCCACCTTCTGCTGTCCTGTATATACTGTATAATATATATACATATATAGTATATATATACTATATAGAGTATATATATTCTATAATCTGTAGATTACTTTCCATCTACTCTGTACCTTGACCATACCAAGTGATCTACATGTTTTCTCCCCCTTTCGAATGTGAGTTCCTTGAGAACAGGGATTGTTTTTGCATTTTTTTGTACCTGTAAGGCTTAGTAGAGTGCCTAGTATATAGTAAACATTTCCTAACTGCTTGTTGACTGACTGAGTGACTCTAAATCTTTTGTCATCTAACAGCTGCTTTATAGAAATTAACAGATTTTCTTTTCCTCAGGGTCCAATAGTGAGTTAGGCACTTAAAGTAAAAAGTAAAATCAGTTTGAGACAGGGATCATTTTAATGGAGGTAGGAGGAAGAAGATGTCAGATTAAAGACTACTGGAGGCTGGACAAGATGTGGGGAGCTAGTCTTCTCCCTTCTATAGTACCCAAACTGACCCAGTGGCACTAATGTAGGGAAGAGAAATGAAGACATCTGTCTACTTAGCTTAGAATGTTTCTCTGAAAGATGTCTAGACTGAAGAATGCCTTTTAAAGCAGTCCAGTACTCCTAGATTCCAAACTAGTACAGTAGGCAGTTTGTCATTAGCCTCCCTTTTTGTGTGATGACACCTCCTTCTCCCCTGACACTCTCCTGTGTACCTAGTCTCTCCATGCAGTTTATTCTTCCTATGAAAGACTGACCTCAGGAAATGATCTTGTATACTCACTCATACTAAGGTGTATATGGCTGATAATGGCTCAAAGCATTAACATCTCTAAGCTATTTCCATTTAATGGTAGGTCAATCTTAAGTCACAAGGAAAAACTCAAAAGAATTTAGGAGGTGGATGGTTAAGAGACTTGGGATAGCGAATCCTCTGAAGTCACAAATGTTGTCTTTATATAGCAATTCAGAAAGCAATGAGAAGTGGTTAGCCACCTTGTCTATAACTAGATGATGAAGACTATATTAAAGAATTAGTTACAAATTAATAGACAAATAGTAGAATTAGGAGGCAGATGATTAGGAGGTTTGTGACAGAGAAAACTCCCCCACGGCCTCTGAAGTCAGAAGTATTTCCTCTATATGGCAATTCAGAAAGAGAAAAGGAAAGGTCAGTTACCCTCCTTTTCCAAAGCTACACACAAGTTTCTTTTTAGTTTCACTCATCTTCTCCTAGGGGAGAACTTCCTACCCCTGTACAGGTCGTCAAAGATGGGGGCTGTAGCTACAAAAACCTGGACATCTGGTTATTTTTACTTGAGAAGGGGCATTAACTATACCAGGTCATTTAGGAATCATTTAAGCTCCATCTTGCTACTGAGGTTCACTGATACCCTGATTTCCTGAAAGAGTTAAGTATACTTACTCATCTCCTACAAAAAAAGAGTTAATGTAGCTCCCAAAGAAATCTAAGCAAGAGACTAGCCACCTGCAAGTCAGACTCACCACTGTTATATGCAATCCTGCCTGGGTGGTCTCCTTAAGCAGATTTCCTGGTATGCAGAGGAGCTCTGAAAGAAAAGGCTGGCTTAAAATTGAACCACCCATTAAATGGATTTTTCACCCCCCCCCCCCCCCATGGTCTCAGATGGATGTAGTGGGAACAGGAGAAGCGAATCAGTGAATATTAGTCTACAAAGCTGTCAGAGCATGGAGAGAACTAAAGCACACGAACTTAGCTATTGTGGGGGGGAGGGGGGGAGAGAATTTGCTCTATTTTTTAAAAAGCTATTTATCCATGGACCATGGTGGTCCTTTGCAAACTCAGTAGCAGTCATGTTCCTTACTGTTCTCTCTGACTGGGACAGTGAATGTTACATAATTGGATTACACATTTAAAGAGAAAGATAGGAAATTGATCATTGTGGACAAAGATGTATCACCAGTAAACAAAAGTATCTTGCAGCTAACAAGGAATACTAAGGAATTTAGCAAGTGAGTTTGAACAGTTATGTCTCTATCCTCCTTCTCCCCACCCCCACCACACCGCCCCGTTGGCATTTTGAACAATGTCAGATTCTTTTGCCAATGTTGGATTAATTGGGGTGGGGGAGAGGATTGGAAGAGGTATAGAGAGAGGGAGGCTGTGATGAGTGAGACTCACTCACTTTTCCTGTTCTTCTCTGGTTTCTTTATTATGACTCAAAGCTGCTTGTGACATCAGAGTTAGCAATGTGCACAGGATGCAAAGGAAAATGTGATGGGAACACATGGATGACAGATCCAAAGTGAATTAAAACTTTAAAATTGGAAACTAAACTTAAATGAGTGGGCATGATAACAGCAGCTCACATTTATATGATATTTTAAGGTTTGCAAAACACGTTACATAGATTATCTCATTTGATCCCCACAATGTGCCTTAGGATGGGTGATATGATTAGTCCTATTTTACCGATGAGGAAACTGAGGCTCAGAGAAGGCAAGTGACTTTTCCAGGGTCATACAACCAGTAAATGAATGAAATGGGATTCAAACCAAGATTTCTCCAACTCAAAATTCAGTACCTCATCCACAAACATGTATGTTTATAAACATATATTCAACAGACACATACATGACGTATATGATATACAACCTGAGTATGCCAATTTGTCTCTTTTATTCAGTAAGTAGACACACATTCAGTAAGCAATTTTTATGTTCCAGGAACAATGATAAGTCTTGAGAATAGGGGAAAGGGAATAAGCAAAAATTAGGAGGGACAAAATACCTACTTGTGTCAACTCCCCTATCACCACTCGAAAAAATGTCACTGCATGCATTCAAGGGAACTGTAACGTTAAAGGAATTTGAAGATCTTCTCTGCCCGTTAATAGGCACATAGAGCCCTGGGCCAGAGCTAATAAGGCTCTGGGCTATGGGAAGTTTCCAATTAAGTGCTGGGGCATGAGAATTTTCAAACTCCCTGGCACTCAACCAATCAGATGCAGAGTCTCTGTTACATATTCTGGGAGGTTGGTGCTTTGCTTTGGGTGTTCATTCATGAGAAAGATCTTTTGATTTCCTGGCTGAGATTCCGAGTAGCCATATGTTCAGAGCCCCACGACTGCTTAGATGTCTGTGCTCCCTCGATCCAGTGAGGTATGTTAAGTGTATAGCAATATTGCTATATTCAAACATCTGGAGCCCTGTCTGTTGGTCTTTGTGCTATTTTCTCTGCTTGGATTTTCTCCACATTCAGGGTGCTGATCTTTCTCTGAACTAGTGAATGTAATTAAAGTAGATTGTTGGCCCCTTTAAAAGTTGCCTTTCCTTTAAGAAAAGTAGATCAAAGAACCTGTGCTAGCAGGCTATCCTGGGTGTGCCAGGGTGCTTGCTGTTACAGGAAGTACCCTGGGGAAATCCTGACCAGCATGGAAAGGGCTTTAAGAGGGAGATGGTGATGTAAAAATAATATGTAGGAATTTTGTATTAAATGGGCTCCAACATCATTGGCTGAAGCTTCAATCAGCAGTAGGACAGTAAATCATGATTTTCATTCATTGTTTTCCCCTCCTATCCAGTAAATTCAGTGAGGGCAAGGATTATGTCTTTTGGCACCTACCATAGTGGGTGTCCAACAAGTGTTTGGCTCTTGTTATGCTAATTGACAATTCAGCTGGTCAATGATGGGTGATAGAGGAATGATGGCAGTGTCTAGGCTCCTTCTCCATCCCCATCCTCCTCTTATTCAGGCACCCATCCCAGAAAGCTGAGCATCAGAAAGGTCCACTACTGCTCCTCAATACTGGAGCAACATTGATGTTAATCAATCCACAGAATGCTGCTATCTAGCTTTTCCTTAGCCACTTCTAGACTAGAGGTCCCTACATTAAATGGAGCAATGCTCACGTGTCCCAGTGTTGCTATGGTGCTTGGTTACTTTTACCTTAGGGTAAGAATTAATTATCCTCCACCATGTAGAGATAAATATTCTGAGGAGCCACCCTGGCCTATCTGCAGCTTTTCCCTGACCACCCCTCAACTCCCAGGCTTAGAGCTTTCCCTGTGTGTGTGTATTTTCCTCCTTGTTCCATTACATCTTTTTCTTTTTTGGTTTTGTTTTGTTTTGCTTTTTGGAGAGCAATTGGAGTTAAGTGACTTGCCCAAGGTCACAGGCTAGTAAGTGTGTCAAGTGTCTGAGGCAGAATTTGAACTCAGGTCCTCCTGACTCCAGGGCCAGAGCTCTATTCACTGCACCACCTAGCCGCCCCAATTACATCTTTTTCTTAAGGCTTCATTAGGATACCAAGACTGGCTACACACCATTTAATATGTATACTACCCCCTCCCTACTTTGGTCATTCCTTTTCAGATCAGCTTGTTTCACAATCAACCAAGTAATCAACAAGCATTTATTAAGCACCTACTATATGCCAGGAGAAGGAAAATGCTGGCGAAGGAAATGGCAGACCACTCTTGTATCTTTGCCAAGAAAACCCCAAATGGGAATGAAGAGTCAAACATTACTGAAAAGACTAAACAACAACAAATGTGCCAGGAGATACAAAGTACTAGGCACAAGAGATACAAAGACATAAATGAAATAATCCCTGCCCTCAGGGAGCATATACTCTAATACTGGAGACAAGAAGATATATAGACATAGATACTGAGATATATATATATAGATATAGATATACTAAGTAAAGTATCATTTGAGTAGAATTTTGAAGGAAAGAAGGGATTCTAAGACGTAGAGATGGGGTGGAAGTGAATTCCAGGGATGGGGGCCAACCAGTGCAAAGCTGAAGTGCCGTGTATTAACAGTAAGAAAACCAACTTAGTTAAAATGTAGAGCGATGGAAGGGGAATCATATATTAACAATATTGGGAGGGGCAGGAAGGTTGTAAAGGACTTTAAAACTTAAAACCTATTTTGATATTTGATAAGTTCTAGTTTCAATCAGTAGTAGGATAGTGAGTAATGGTTTTCATCCATTGTTTTCCCCTCCTATCTAGTAAATTCAGTGAGGGCACCAGAAAGTACCCAGAGTAGGGGCATCTTGTTCCATGGGGTTGAAACCAGGCAACGGAGCAGATACAAAATGGAGTACACTGAGAATAATTGATAATTGATCTTAGAGATGATAGGGAATACTGGAGTTTACTGAGTAAGGGAATAACATCATAAGATCTTAGAAGAATCTCATTGAGAGTTGTGTGAAGTAAAGATAAGAGAAGGGAGAGGTTTGAGGAAGGGAAACTAATGAGGAAGTCATTGCATGCTAACCCACTACCTTAATTTCATTATTCAGATGGGTTCATTAAATGGAGAAACATCATCTATACAATATCATTTGTTAAGTAGTCGTATTGCTAGTTGGAGAATTGTATTCAAATAGCAATTTTATCAGAGTTCAAATTGAATAGCTGACTACTAGAAATTCCTTCCAGTCCTGTCTTACCACCATCCCCACCCCTCAACTACTTTCTGAGGTCATGCATTGTTACATTTTTTCTTTTCTGCTCCTCATAGTCCAAAACAGTGACTTGTACACAGTAGGTACTTAGTAATGATATTCTGAATGAATGATACCATAGTATAATGGAAAGAGCTTAAATAGATTCAAGAGACCAGATACTGCATGCAAAACTGGGAGGGAGGGAGGAGGGAGGGAGAGAGTTTCAAGTATATATAATATATGAAATCTACACATAACAGGAAAAAGTTGGAGTGGTGGGAGGATGAGTGGTGCATTGAAGGGAGACAAACCTTGCATGAAAACACCCAACTTGGTCCTTCAACAATCTTTCACCAATGTTCTAAGCAACTTTCACATTTTCCCTGTCAGTGAAGTCAAATGAAGGATGTATGATATGACCAGTAATGTACTTGTATAATTCTCTTGGTATGTCATCTCCACTTCAATCAAATAAATATTTATTAAGCACCTACTATGTTCCAGACACTGTACATAGGGAATACAAATAATACAAAGACAGTTAGTCCCTACCCTCAAGAGCTTACAATCTAAAGAGAAGGGAGACAACACACAAAAGGAAACAGGAACCTAGAGGTACCAGAGTGTACCCAGAGTAAGGGCATCTTGTTCCATGGGGTTGAAACCAGGCAAAGGAGCAGATACAAAGTGGAATACACTGAGAATACAGTTTCTGCCCCCTACAAAGAAAGCCTTTTTGGAAAGAATTTGGTACTTCGCCCTCCAGGCCTCCAATCAAAGAGGAGAAGAGGCTGAGAGAAGTAATGTCATCAAAGCTTGAGTTAGTAATATGGTGTTTAGAAGAGAAGTGAAGCTTATCCTAGAAGGGGTGCTGCATGCAATTAGATACTCAGTAAATACCACTTAATGATGAATATTCTATGAAATTCAAATCAAGAACCATTTAAGTGCCTACTGTATACCAGGCAGAGTGTTAAACATTAGGGATATAGACAACTGTGAACTTCCCCCTACCCCTACCAAGGAGCTTATAATTTACAAAATACACATGTACACAGGTAAGTTCTTATGAAATATATATGTATGCATGTGTATAATTATATATGTGTATATATATAATTATACATATGGTAAATACAAAGACATTGATTGGGGTGAAGATGGGGAAAGGACAAGGGAAATCAGGAAAAACCTTGGTAGGGAGGAATTTGAGTTGAGTATGGAAGGGAACTAAGAATTTCAAAATAGGAGGAAAGAGAGAAGTCCAGATATGGAAAACAGCCTCTGGTGAGGTGAGAGGGGTAGGATGATGTAGCAGCAAGAACGCCAAGCGTCCTCAGGGTTTGCTGCTACCACAGGTTCTTGGATCTGCTTTGTTAAAGGAAAGCAACTCAAAATGGGTTAACAAGCTTACTTTAATCAGTCAGACATATATCGTTTACCTTGTTCAGGAGAAAAGGTCAGCACCCTGAACCTCAAAGCATACAGGCATAATTATCAAGACAGAAACATCAAGTAGACAGATTTCCAAACTGTCCAACCATTACATCCATACCCAGTCAACATCTGGGTTTCCACATTCTGGGTTTTTCAAAGCCGGGGGACTCTCAACAATAGCTTCCCAGAATTCAGATCAAATCACAGAACACTTCTCAAAGTGAGTCCCAAAACAAAGCTACACATCAGGGCTTATATAGCCTTCTCCTGGCTCAGAGAATGTAACAACCTTTTTGACCCACTGGCCAATCAAAAAGTATCTACTGAAAAACAAGCCTCCCTCCCCAGGCTTCTGGTGCACTTTAGCCTAGGGGCAGGGAAGATCTTTAAAATTTACATTCGCATTACAGATGATGATGATAGTGGTGGTGGTGGTGGTGGAATCCAGGGTACAGTGGCACAATTTTTAAATTAACCTTAGTGGTCATAATTACTGATTATTATATGCATTTTTTCTTTTTTCCAGGAGAGGCTTTGGATATGGGGAACAAGGGAAGGAAAATTTAGAAGAGTTTAGTAACTTTCCAATAAGCCTGATTAATCTCTGATTCATCCTGATCTTGATTTCAATTCCTGGGGAAATGGCTGTCACTGCCCCTTGAGACATACAGCTAAAATACCAGATCTTTCAGGAGTTTCCTGAGAAACGCAATGCAGTAAAAATACAATTCCCTACCCCAAGACTGCAAAGGAACCTTTCACATCCAGGCAAACTCACGCTCTCCTACACTGGTTTGTCAAGTTCCTTATTTAAATATCTCATTATCTGGAGACAATTTTGTACTTACTGTCATGAAGGCTTATGAAACCTATAAACCTGTCTTGCCTGAACAGGTACCGTTTAAGCCAGTGAGTGTTAAAAAGGAAAAGTAAAGGTGAAGAATGCCACCTCTGTGAAGATGCAGAGTGGGAAAGTAGACAGCCCTCAGAGCCTAACCCCTTTTTTCCGGATTGTTTGTTTAGGTTCCTCAGACAATGCATGTAGCCTAAAGAAAGAGGGGGAAAAATTGTAAGTCTTCACGTATAATTTTTGTTGTTATATCCAAACTGATAGTTGAGGGCTAGGAGCTGAAACAATATTTTATAGAAGTATCATGTTGAAGTTTTTGCAGGTTTCAAAATATTTAAATATGTAAATTTCAATGGAGAGATGTTCAGATTTTTTGATAGTCTAATGATTTTAAGCATCTCATTTCTAGTCACACACTGACAAAAGATGCTCAGATTGCAGTGTGAGATGGTTTCTATGGTTACCGTTGTTTCCTAGCATTTTAGTGACATCTTTTGTGAGCATTGGCTGCTTCACTTATTTGTCACTAATGTATGTGTAGAACTATAGTTAATAGCCTTGGGCGGACAAAATTTTTTTTTTCTGAATGGCTGTATTGTTTTTTAGCAGCATTTTTCAATAAGGTGACAATGCATTAGAATACTAATGGTATGTATGGTATTTTAAGATGTCAAGTTTTCAATAAAATGATAATGAAAATTTTGCATTTCATTTAATAGTTAAATATTCATGAATTTTCACAGCATGATGAAGTGAGTGAAAAATAAAGAAACTGTATAATGTATAATACTAAACATCATAAATTAAGTTTCTTTTCATAGAAGCTATTCAAGAGTGTTTAATATATGGTTCTTCATAGATTCAGACCAATCTGTGCTAAATTAAAGGCATCGAAAAAAGAAATTTGTTTAAGTCAATTTAACATATTTTAACACAGCATGTTTACAATGCAACTATATAAAGGAAAAATGACACATTACAAACAATATATATTATATAAAAATTATGATGACTAAGTAGGGGATGTAATTGTCACACACAAGAATTTTGAAGAAAATAAATGTGAAATAATAAGAGTGGAGCTGCACAAGGTGTCAAGTAAGTAACTATGACTAATAGGATAAAATTAAGCAATGGAAATTGGTAATCTAAAAGCAGTGCCCAGTGGTTAAATCTCTCAGACACTGGACTGGCCACTGCAGAACTGGGGTATTGAACCCCATTCTTCACCAGGACTTGCTTTCTCTCAACTCATAACTCTGATCTCATAGCAAAATATTGCGGGGGGGGAGGGTGGGAATCTTCCATCTAAACACTAAATATTTAAGAAAGTTTCATTCAGATTCAAAGACAATGTTTTGATTTGATATACAGTCCTCTACTCAACCTCTGTTGCCTACGTGGGTATTAAATGATGCTAAAAATGAAATTGGACTGCCAGCAAGTGATTAAGATACCAGATTATATCCCAGTGATCATTGTGACGTAGAAAGGTTCCAAAGAAGCCCTCACAAGTCATTTGCATGGAGTCACCATTTTGATCGTGCATGAATGGTCTCTCCCAATAACCAAAGGCTCCTACCATCAGTCAAATATCTAAGAGTGACTACTGTCCACATGCATAACACTAGATTATGAATTTTTTTTGATCCACTCTACTCCAAGGATAGTGTAGCATAATGCCTAAAGAGCTGTCTTCAGAGTCAGGAAGACAGGTTCAAATTTTGCTTTTAACATATACTTGCGGGGCGGCTAGGTGGCGCAGTGAGTAAAGCACCAGCCCCGGAGTCAGGAGGACCTGAGTTTGGTTCCAGCCTCAGACACTTAACACACACACAAACTAGCCATGTAACCTTGGGCAAGTTACTTCACCCCAATTGCCCTCCAAAAAGAAAAAAAAATGAAAAAAAAAACATATACTTGCTGTATGATGCTGGAGAAGATACTAAGTGGCTTAACCTCTCAGTGTCCCCTAGGTAACTCTCTAAAATGATAAACTGCAAGGAAGATGACAACTTGTATTGGTAGAGGGAGTTTCTTAAACAGGAGTTCCCTATTCCAATGAAATTACAGGTATAGTTTAAAAAAAACTAAAAGGATAAGAGAGATTCAGAGTATACTTTGGCTGACTCTGCTTTTGATTTGCTCTAGGGTTTAGGACATTTTTGTCTTGTGTCTCTGAGTCTACATATAGGTATAATAATAGTCAAGTATCTACTGCCAATGTACCAAATAATAAAGATTTAGGAGATAAGGATGTGTAGACTCATTTATGGTGAAAAGCAACTTGAAAATATTAGTGCACCTGTACTAGTAATTGGTTTGCAAAAAGCATATTTTTTCTATTTAGCATACGCATACATATGCAGAATACAAATATGCATGTATACTTAGGGAAGAAGATTTATTCTTTGGAGAATTTTTTTTTACATTCAAGTTAAACTGCAAATTCTTGTTACTTGACTAATTTTGAAATCTCTTTGCTTATGCTAAATGGATGATCACTTTATGCACCAGGGAATCTCATGAAAATCACCTATTCTTGATGAAATGAAACAAGAAACGTATCATCTTAGCATTAATCTTTTTTTTAAATGGCCTTTTCCTAGGATTAGGACTTAAGTAATTATAACTTAAAGTTATAAGTCCTAATAATTAGGACTTATAACTTTAGCTGGTTATAAACTTATGTGATTTATAAACTCAATGTGTGACATAACTGAAGAAAGAAAATGCCCAATTGACTAAAGTGTACAGTGTTACACTCTATGGAGGTAATATTCCCCACTGGATACTGAATAATTCAATTTAGAAAATATTTGTTAAGCATTTCTTTTGGACAGTACACTATGTTAGGCACTAAGAGAGATGCAGAGTTCAGATAAAACAATCCCCAGCCTTTTGGAGTTTGCAGTCTAGGAGGGAGACAGGACATATATTGGTAACCGTAATACATCAAATCTCATTCAGTTTCCTTCTGGGGAACACAAACCTCACATTTCCCCAAATATAGATAAAATTTTCTTCAGAGTAAGATGGTTTTCCAGTTATACATGAATAACTTTGTCAATGTTGCATTTGTTTAAGCTCACATTATCTTCTTCCAAAGAATCATTCTGTTGAGCATCCAAAGGTCAGATGATATTGAAGAAGGAGTTTGATTTTCAGGTAAGTAACATGGTATAGTAAGTAGAAAGTCAATCTCTGAGTCAGGAAAACATGGGTTCAAGTGCTAGGTTTAATACATACTCGCTGCATTTCCCTGAGAAAACCATAAAACTCATAATCTCTTAGTGTTCCCCAGCAACTCTTTAAGACTAAAGGGGATGGTGTTGATTTGCATCAGCAAAAGGAATTTCACTGGAAATTTCCTATACTAATGCCATCATATGTTCAGTAGGAAGAAAAAAAAGTCAAAAGTAGAATAGAGTCCCTGAATATCAGAACCTGGTAGTTTACAAATTCTATTCTGTTTGCATGTTTCCCAAAATAAAGGCATTATACATATATACATATACACACAAACATACTTATATGTGGCATATATTTGCATATATATTAAATATTATATAAATTATCCAAAATAAAAGAATGCATACATACATATAAACAAATAAATATTTTATGTACACACATATATACATTATATATATATATGTTTAGTGAGCTTAAGAATTCAGTTTAGTCTGATAATTTAAGAAAAATTATAAAGATGTTTAAAAATTAGAGAGATGAAAACAGTGTCATGTGAAGTATAGTCAAATCTGGGTGACTGTTCCTTTCAAGGTATCATATTTTTAAAAGAGGTACATTAACAAATTGAAATGTTACTTTGACTAAACCTTGAAAACTCATTAACTAATTATTCCTGAAGGAACTGGGTATGTTCTATTTAAAAGAGGTCTGGTTGAGGGGGAGGATAAGAAATTAGATTTATTCTATATGATCCTAATAATAATAGCTAGCATTAATATGGCACTTATATAGATTTGTAAAGTGCTTCACATGCTATGTTATCTCATTGGATCCCCACAACAACCCTGGAAAGCAGTTATTTGTATTATTATACCCATTTTACAGATAAGGAAAAAGGCATAGAGAGGTTAAGTGACTTGTTCAGGGTAATGAAATTAGCATCTGTGGCAGAATTCAAACTCAGGTCTTCCTAACTCCAGGTCTAGCTTCTTTATACTTTGTGTCCCCAAGCTATCTAGAGAAATTAACTAGAATCGCTGAACTAAGGTAGAAGTCACATAGAAGCAAATTTTTGCTAATTATAAAGAAAAATCCTACAATAGAGCTGTTTAAAAAATAATTATAATAACGGCCTTTTTAAGGTAATGAGTTCTGCATTGAAGAGGGGCTGAATGTTTTAAGTGGTATTCCTATTTTGGATGTGAAATTGGATTAGATAATCTTTAAAGTCCATTCCAACTTTTGAGAGTCTAAGATTTCATCACTGAAACAAATCATCTTTTCTTTCTTCCTTCCTTTCTTTTTTTAAATAGGCCTCTATTTCACTTAAGCTGAAAGTACAGTAGCCACATATGGACACAACCACACCATTTATTGTTACAAGAGCTTTGATTTATTCCACTTCAGACCTGGGACAGTTCAAGCCTCCTTTGGCAGCCTCCTCTGAAGCCCTCCATTCCCAGGGTCTCACCATATTGATTCCAGACTGTGTGGTCATCCAATTGTCTTTTAACTCACTACAACTCCCAACTTTGAAGCTCAAGGGATCCTCTAGCTTTCCCAGCAGCAAAGCTTATAGTCGTGGATGAGTCAGGAAGTTGTCTTTCATTTTATAGATGGTTTTTGATTTGGGGAAAATTTGGATTTGGAAAATTTTGGTGAAAGCAAAAAACAATGTTAAATATATTAAAGAACTCCTTAAAAGAATAATTTTTCTGAAATAGAAATTTCTGAAAAAGAAATACTTTTTCTGTAATTTTAAAGGAAAGGGCACATTGTTGTAATGGAAAGAGGTGAAATAACTAGATGGAAAGACACCATGATTCTAATTTACTAGGCAACTTTGGGCATGTCATTTAACCACTCTGGACTTCAATTTCCTCAACTGAAAAATGGAAGATTGGGCTAGCTGATAAGTAAAAGCCCCCTGAATTCTAAAATCCTAGGATTTTATGATGTTAGAGGTTTAAAGAAGAATTCATGGGATTAGTCTCTTACTATTTTTTTTAAAAGACAGCAAAAGGAGGTGCAGAATTTTAGATCTTGAAGGGGTTTATGTCATTAACAATGTCATTAACAAATCAATTAACTAACATGCATTTATGAAGCACCTGCTATATTCCAGAATTGGTGTTATACACCAGGGACTCAAAGACAAAGGTAAAACAATCTCCACCCTCAAGAAATAGATAATTCTAATGGAAGAAATGATACATACACACATAAGCATATATACAAAATAAATACAGGGAATCTGGGGACAGAGCATTAGCAGGTAGGAGTTTGTGAAAAATCTCAAGCAGAAGGTATTGTTTGAGGTGACTTTTAAAGGAACAGGGGGCTTGGAGACTGACAGATCCAGGTTTGAATTCAACTTCTTAAACTTGCTAACAGTGTGACTGACCATAAGCAAGTAACTTAATCTCTCTGTTTCAGTTTCCTCAACCACAAAATGAGAGTACTGATCTAGAACCAATAAGCATTTGAGAAGCAGTTATTTTGTGTTTTCTTCTTCTTGTTCAGTCATTTTAGGGGTGTCTCACTCATTGTGACCCCATTTGAGGGTTTTCTTGGCAAAGATAGTGTAGCGGTTTGCTACTTTTTTCTCCAGATCATTTGACAGATGAGAAAACAGAGGCTAACAGGGTTAAGTAGCTTTCCCAGGATTACACAGCTAGTAAATGTCTGAGGCTGGATTTGAACTCATGAAGATGAGTCTTACTGATTTCAAACCTAGTGCTCTGTCCACTGTGCCATCTAGCTGCTCTACTTTGTGCGAAGTGCTTACTGTGTACCATGTTTGAATGGCCCCAAAGGTCCCTTCCAACTCTCAATATGTCCCAATTATCTAGTCCACACACTGAATTTACATACGAGGACATTGAGGCATAGAGAGATTGAGCAATTTGTCTAAAACAATACAAGTAATGTGAATAGAGCTAGGATTCTAATATATTAGGAACTTCATTTAAGGAAGTATGTCTCTATTAGTGTATGGGTGTGTGTGTGATATACAAGGTTTTGATTAAGTGTCTGATTTGAAGGATCATGCTATCAAAAAAGCCCTTTGCTAATTTTTGGCTAAACTCTTCTAGTCTCAAACTTGGACATAAAATAATTACATCACATCCCCATCAAATGCATCCACTTGAGAGCCTCAGAAGGTCTAATGAAGCCATTTGAGATCACCACTTATAGCAGGGCTATACTCTTCTTCAGAATACATCAGGGTCTTGTACTAGCATAAGTAAAGGGGATATTATCAAGGCAAATTGTAGCTAATGCATTCTCCCCTTATGCATTTTTAGGCTGATGACCAGTCCCATTAAATTTCACCCCAAATGGATTGGGAATAGTGCTCAGCAGGAAAAAGAAGATATGTTCTTCCTACAGAAGTACAGCCGATACAAAAACTCAGAGTGTCAGCCACTGCAATATTCTCTTCCCCCTTAGGTCCATGATATTTCTTGTTATGATCTGCCTTGGGAAAACAGGGACTGACCACCCTAACCTCAGGGACTCCAACCAAGAAAATTATTATCACTGTCATTAACAGACAATAAGGTGGGCCTTTGGTTACCATGTTTTGTCCCCTTCATCCCAAAGCTGTTCTGATTTCAAAGAGCCTCATTTCTCTCTCTCTCTTTTTAAATCTAGAAATGGCAACCATTTCCTACCACCACCGTTATAGCATTTCAGTAATTCGTTTTGTTGAACTCTGAGGAAATACTGTATCAACACACCAAGGAAAACTGCCACATTCCCATTCAAATACATGGCAGTAAATTTAATAACCATGAGCCATTTGAGTCTGCTACCTATGGGGAGCATCCAAAATCACAAATCTAAAGCTGGAAGATATCTCAGATGTCTAAGGAGGAGGTTAAATGATTTGCCCAACATGGTCCAGAAGGGAAAATTCGATCCAAATGCTTCCACAGCTTTTCCACTGTCTCACACCATTCCCAATTACCATAGATAGAAATGTTGTCAGCTAAAGTAGTCCATAGATGCCATTTTAGGGAAGGATTCTTCTCTTCCTCAAATGATATCCCCCAATCTAAGTGACAGGAGGGGAGAAAGAACCCAGATAAAATTAGAATTGATAAAACCACAAAGGCAAAGTCAGATAAGAAATTTACCTTGAAAGTTTTATCAAGTTCTCTTTACATTGAAGTTAAGCCAAAAAATAACCAGAGTCATCTGCATGTTTTAGGAAACCCAAGAACACTGTACTTGGAATCAGAAATATCTGGGTTCATACCCAGCCTTAGACAATTCCTAGCTGTAATTGTTCATAGTAGTGGACACAGTAATCCCTGCTAATGGGGCAGGTGGGGGAGGGAGGTTCTAAGCCTCAGTAGACCTAAAGATGACTGGGTGTCCACTCTAAATCCAGCACTAATATGGGGAGTCCCCAAGAGCAGAGTCTCCTGGTAGCCTACAGAAGACTGAACCAGCCCAGGCTAACATTTCCACACTGATCAGTTTTGGAATTGACCTGTTGTGATAGTAATGGCAATTAAAGATTCCCCTGTACTGGCTTGGTTTTCAAATTGATTGTGTTAAAACCCAGAGCTTGTTAATCCCACCTGTGGGATGGACTTTTTGATGTGAAAAGAAAGTCCTGAACTGGGAGGAGCTGGTGACGTAGATTTGGAGACACAAGAGAGAGGCGGAAGATCTTTTTTGGAAGCAGCACCTTGTGGAGAGAGAGAGACTAAGAGAATTGCTGGTGGCCGCTTTGAATTGCCCTGGACTTTTGAGACCTGCCCCCTGAGCTTCCAAGGACTGAGGAGACATGGCTGTTTTGCTGGTACTTTGTCTGTCTGTTTTGATGTTGTTTTGCCAGATTTGTCCACTGGTGAAAGACAGTCCTTTTGTTGAAGAAGTCCTGGAACCTGGCTGTTCGCTAAGAAGCCCTGAGACTGTCCTGCAGACAGAGAGTGAATACTGTCCACTGGTGAGGGACAGTGCTGTTGTTGCAGGGGTCTGGAGACTGTCCTGCGGACAGAGTGAATACTGTCCACTGGTGAAGGACAGTGCTGTTGTTGCAGGGGTCTGGGAGCCTTTCTGTTGGTTCAGAAGCCCTGAAGAAGGATTTTCTTGTTGTATGTTTACAGAAATCCTGGGAGAGGGCTTTGCTAATGTGTTCAGGGGTTCTAGGACTGTTCTACAGACAGAGGATAAATTCATGAAGGGACTGGCAATGTATCTTATGGCCTTGCTAAGCCTTGTCTCCCCAGGAACTAAGATTGCTGAGAACTTGCCTCCTGTCAAGATGAAGAAAAGACCTCCATTTGGGTATTAAGTGCTGTGTTTAAACTTGATGTAACTCTGGGGTAGATTCAATTGTGATCCAGGGGTGGGGAACTTTTGACCTTATTGTGCTCTGTGATTGACAAATGAAGGTACTTTACTTATGTTTGGAAACTAATCTCCATTTGAGAAGAGGGGTTTTGTGGTGGACCAAATGAAGGTATAGCCTAGGGGTGGAGAAGTATTTAGAACAGGGACTTTGTAATTGATTGAATGATTGGAAGGTCCTGGGGTGGGGTAGTACTTGGAGATTATTTAATCACACTTAGTAAATGCTGTATTTTGAATGATGTCATGTTTTGATCTTCTCTGTTCTTGTTTTGTCACTGAATAAAATAGAGAGCACCTATGCTGGTATTTTGAACCTTGGGAAGTTGCCTTTGCTTGGTATTACAGTACACCTGTGAATGACTATTGAACTTTCAGCACTGGTGAAATAGAAAGAAAAGGAAGGAAGGAAGGAAGGAAGGAAGGAAGGAAGGAAGGAAGGAAGGAAGGAAGGAAGGAAGGAAGGAAGGAAGGAAGGAAGGAATATACTCTGGGCAAGTCTTTTAATTTCTCTGTACCTCAGTTTCCTCATCTGAAAAATAAGAATACTGGACTTGATTGCCTCTATGGTCCCTTCTAGATCTAAAACTACACGTGTGATCATTACAAAGAGTTTCTAGTTGAGAGAGTCCTACAAATTTAAGATCATAGAGGTATAATGTATAGTCATCCACAGTGGGAATTCTAACAAATACACATCTGGAATATTTTTCCCTGTTAGCATACAGAAAACTTAATTACTTGCCAAGGCACAGTAAGACACGGAAAGATCAACAACAAAATAATTTACACTAGCCTGGGAAATTTGTTCTTGTCCTTTTATTTGTATTTGGTTGAGTAGATCTATCATAAGAAATCACTTCCAACACTACAAAGACAAGAAACTTCCCCAAAAAGATTTGACATGGGAGTGACCAGCAATGGCAAGTGCAGTTTCCCCATGCCTCTAGAGATGTCAGACAAGGCAAATCCTACTGAGTTCCTCCCCACAGTGAGAACTTTGGCTCAGAGAAAGAACACCAGTTGCTAATATGGCACCATATTGATACTTTCAGAAACTGTTTTACAAATGCTGTGAAGTGGAGATACAATTAAGCATTAGGAAATTCAGGTTCATACATATTGACTATATTTCTCCTTTGTTTGTTTGATTTTAGAGAGGGGAAGGCAGGGCAATTGGGGTTAAGTGACTTGCCCAAGGTCACATGGCTAGTAGATGTTAAATGTCTGAGGCTGGATTTGAACTCAGGTCTTCCTGGCTCCAGGGCTGGTGCTCTATTCACTGTGCCACCTAGCCACCCCAAATTGACTATATTTCACCTGTACAATTGCTTCATTATCCATGTCACTTTGTCACAAACTCACTAAGTCATATAATTATCTGTGTCCCCATATTGGATAGTGATTTGCCCCTGAGTCCTCTGGAATTATTGGCAAATAGGAAACAATCCACTTCACAAAGCTGTTTTTTATTCAGACTTGTATAAACTCATTACTTAAATGTAGTTTTCACGTTTTTCCTGCTCTGTAATTAATACCTCTAGAAACAGGAATAAAAGCAAAAGAGCCCAAACATTGTTACCTCTTCTTCTCAAGGGGCATAAATTTGGAGCAGAGACTAGCTCCTCCTATCTAAGCATATAGGGACTAGACCTGTGATTTCATTGTTTTAGAGACATCATAAGGTTCCTCTACCAATGCAAGTCAGCATCTTTTCTGCAAGGATAGTTTTAGAAACTTGCCTAGAGCAAACAGAGGGGAAATGACTTGCCCAAGTTCGAAAGGTTTGTGTCAGAGGTAGTATTTGAACCCAGTTTCTTCTACAATGATGCCTTTCATGATAGTGCTAAAACCAATGGATACATCTTGGTTTTTTGTTAGACTACCAACTTTTTTTTTTAAGCAATTGGGGTTAAGTAACTTGCTCAAGGTTACACAGCCAGTTATTTCTGGGTGTGGTGCTAAGTATCTGAGCCCAGATTTGATCCCCAGGTCATCCCAACATTGGGGCCAGTGCTCTTACTTGCTGTGCTACCTGGCCTCCCCGAGACTACCCACTTTTATAAAGCATATGAATGCTTTCTTATTTTTATTACTCACCCATGTCCCATTAATATTTCTCACCACCAATGTCTCTGATAAAGGCCTCATTAATAAAATATAGAGAGAAATGAGTCAAATTTATAGCAAGACATACCCAATTAATAAATGGTCAAGAGATATTAACAGGCAGTCTTCAGATGAAGAAATTAAAACTATCTATAGTCATATAAAAAAACTCAAAGTCACTATTAATTAGAAAAATGCAAATCAAAGCAACTCTTAGGTACCACATCACACCTATCAGATTGGTTAACATGAAAAAGCAGGAAAGTTATAGATGCTGGAGAAAATGTGGGAAAGTTGGAACACTAATACACTGTTGGTGGAGTTGTGAACTGATCCAACCATTCTGGAGAGCAATTTAGAACTATGCCCAAAGGGCTATAAAAATGTGCATACCCTTTGACCCAGCAATGTTGCTTCTAGGGCTGTATCCCAAAGAGACCATATAAGTGAGAAAAGGACCCATAGGTACAAAAATATTTGTAGCAGCTCTTTTTGTGGTGACAAAGAATTGGAAATCAAGGGGATGCCCATCAATTGGGGAATGTCTAAACAAGTTGTGGTATATGAATGTAATGGAATATTATTGTGCTGTAAGAAATTATGTGCAAGCAGACTTCAGAAAAACCTGGAAAGACTTATATGAACTGATGCTGAGTGAAGTGAGCAGACCCAGCAGAACATTAAACACAGTAAGAGCCACATTGTGCAATGACTGACCTTGATAGACTTGGCTCTTCTCAGCAATTCAAGGACCTAAAACAACTCCAAAAGACACATGATGGAAAATGTTATCCGCATACACAGAAAGAACTATGGAGTCTGAATGCAGATCAAAGCATACTATTTCCTCTCTTTTTTTTTTGTTTTATTTTTTTCTTTCTTGTGGCTTCTCCCATTGCTTCTAATTCTTCTATACAACATGACTAATGTGAAAATATGTTTAATAGGAATGTATATTTAGAGCCTATTTCATATTGCCTACTGCCTTGGGGAGGGGATAGAGGAAGGAGGTGGAGAAAATTAAAAACTCAAAAGCTTATGGAAGTGAATTTTGAAAACTAAAAATTAATTAATTAATTACATTTAAAAAAATATTCCCTCACCAAATGAACCCTCTTTTGAAACAAGCAAACAAAAAATGAACAAAACCAATGTACACTGCAAGTACTTAAAATATATCTGACAGGTTAATGGCACATTCTTGAATCCATAATACCTCACCTCTCTAGTCAGGGGTGTAAGGTGTGTTTCATTTTCAGTTATTCAGGACTGAGATTGTTCCTTACAACTTAGCAGAATTCAACTGATTTTAGTGTCGTTGCCATTTATGTTATTAAAATACCTATGTATATTGATATCTTGATACTATTTTCTTCACTCTCAATCACTAACATCAAACAGCAATAATATTAAATGTAATAAATAGCTAGTATTTACAAAGCATTTTTAAGGTTTGCAAAGAACTGTCAATTATTTCATTTTATCTTCACAACAATGGTTGGAGGTAGAGGCTATCATTATCCCCATTTTACAGATATTGTAATGGAGGGAATCGGAGGTCAAGTGACTCACTCAGGGTCACACAAATATGGGGCATATCTGAACTCAGGCCAGTCTTACTCCAGGCTCAGTGCTCTATATGTGTTAATTGATTCGTATAGGTCTTCCCTTCTGTCTCTGAATTCCTCTTGTTTATTGCTTCTTAAGGTGCAATAATATTCTATCACATTCATTTTCCAAGATTTGTTCAGCTCTCTCTATTGGTGCCCAATCATTTTACTCCACATTTTTTGCAACCACAAACCAGCACATTTTTAAAAGTTGTTCTAAAGATCTTTTGTTTTGTAACAAGTCAATATGTTATAGAAGTTGCCAAATCTTCCATCCTCCTGGGAAAAGGCCAAAGAAGTTTTTTTCCAATCTATCCTCCTGATTAGAATGGAGTTTCCCCCACTTTCAGTCATCCAAGCCATTTCAGAAAGATGGTTGGGGGAGGGTGTGGCAGGTAGAAAATATCAGTAGAAGGAAGGACAGGAAAGAAATCGAAGCCGGACAATTATGTACTGGTCAAGTGTGCTTAAAAATTTAGGATCTTGATAATTACATGTTATTCCTAATCAATAAGACAACAAATACCTATTATGTGTCTTCTGTGTGCCAAGGACTGTGCAAAGAGCTGTGGAAGATATCAAATGATAGAATATCAGTAAAGTGTTTAGAACAGTGTCTGGCATGTAACAGGCACTTAATAAATGTTTGTGTCTTTCCCCCTACACATAAGGGATTATAAGAGAAATTAAAAATATCATTTTCCATTGGAATTTACAATATTGTTGGTATGGCAGGAAGGACATTCTAGAGAACAGGAAAAGATGTCATAACCAGAACCAAATATTAAAATGCCACATTGTGTGGTATGCAGATTATGTGATAAAAGTCATTAAGATAACACCCTTAATTTATAGTGATAACAGCTTAGAGAGAGAGAGAGAGAGAGAGAGAGAGAGAGAGAGAGAGAGAGAGAATGAAAGGTTCACTACCAAAATCTGTTGCTACCACACCATTGACAACATCCAATGGAATTCCACATCCTTGTGTCTCCTTTGTTGCCCTTATGAGAAAGCTACATTTGGTATCTCAGTCCCATCCATAGACAAGTTTTTACTCAGGTCAGATGATCAAAAATGCAAGGCACCACAAAAGAGAAGTCTTTATCAGAGAGGAAAAAGAGACAGTTCAAAAGGAGACAGCCTCAAATTTTCTGCACTTTGCTTTCTGTAAAACTTTTTTCATAGAGCAGGCATGACGCTTAATTATAGCATCTCCAAGGTTGGTAGTGCTATAACTCCCTCTTGAATCTCTTCCTCCTTTGTTTTCATGTTTATTCTGCCTTTCTTCTGAAAAATGTTGACGGGCTGGATTACACCTGACAGTACATTTGGCAGTCCCTGGAGAACACCAGTCTTCACAGCGTTTCATTCTTTGGGTGAATAGGAAACTTTTTTCTTTTCTTTTTTTTTCCAAAAGGATTCAAAATCTGCATTCTTTTTCGTTGACAATTGACTGGAACATTTTGCAAATAAGTGCCAGGCCTCGATTAGGTGCAAAATACTGACTGTATTAACTAGTTATTTAGAGATGCGAATATACTCTTGCCAATATACATTCAATTTAGTCTTTGTATGCTTTGCATTATCTCCTAGGCAGTACTTGTTTAAAAATGTTAGAATTTTAAAAGTTTTAAACATTGCTTTTGTTTTTTTTTAATCAACAATTTTTTTTTCCTTAAAGCAATTACTAGAGTCAATATCTCTATGTAGGTATGCATGAGTGTGTGTGCATATATATATATACATATATATATAGAGAGAGAGAGAGAGAGAGAGAAAGAGAGAGAGAGAGAGAGAGAGAGAGAGAGAGAGAGACATAGAGAGAAATGAAAGGATTTTTTTTAGGCAATTAGAGTTAAGTGACTTGCTCATGGCCACACAGCTGGTAAGTATCTGAGACTGGATTTGAACTCACATCCTCCTGACTTCAGTTCTAGTGTTGTATCCACTGTGCCACCTAACTGTCCCAGTATATGATATTTTTAAAGTAACTTTTTCTTGATGTTTTTCTCCTAATTCCCTTCTTTTCTTTTTTAAAAATTGGCTACCACATTCTTTTTTCTCATAATTTTTTTTAAGTTTTGCTTCTATATAATTTATTTTCTAATTTATCTACCCTTTCCCTCCCAGAAAGTCATCCCTTAAAACAAAAAATAGAATTAAAAGAAAGGATTAAAAATTCAGCAAAACTAAAGAAAAGACTGAAAAAAATTGACATTATATGCAGTGTTCCATACCCATAATCCCCCTTCTCTACAAAGAAGCAGAGGAGGTGCCCTTTCATACCTTTTCTTTGTGGTCAAACGTGGTCATTATAATTTCAAAGCATTCAATTTTGATTGTTTTATTGTCAGTGTTGTTCTTTGAATTTATATTATTGTAATTTTCCTCATTCTGCTTACTTAATTTTGCATCCATTCATATAATTCATCCCATGCTTCTCCATATTAATTCTAGTCATCATTTCTTGCCTTGCAGTATTCTAATATATTCATGGACCATAACTTGATTATTCATTCCCTAGTCAATGAGTATCTATTTGTTTTCAGTTCTTTGCTCATCACACTCTTTTCAACAGATTCAGTATTTATGACTTCCCAACTATATTCCCAAGAATATAGTTCTTGCTACAACAGAACTTTTGTGAAGAGATTTTTTGAAGCCCAGATGATCCTCTCTTACCATCAGAATCAAAAAGGTTGAAGGGACGTTGAGAAAACTTTGTAGGCCATCTCCATACATGAACTTGGTAAAAGAAATATAATCAGGATCATAAGATCCTAGATGTCTATTCTAATTACCTCATTTTATACATTAGGAAACTGAGATGAAGGAATAAAATGACTCACCCAAAGTCACACAGGTCAGAAGTGGCAGTTTTTCTAAATACCTTTTGGTATTTAGTCAATATGTTAAAGAAGTATATTAATATGTTATAGATAGATAGAGCACTGGGTCTGGAGTAAAAAAGGCCTGAGTTCAAATATGGTCCCATATTTTGTGACCCTGGATAAATCACGTAACCTCTGACTCCCTCTATTACTATATCTGTAAAATGTGGATTTTTTTTTAAGTTTCAAATTCAAATTCCCTTCTAGTGACACCAGATCCAGGCCTCCCAATTCAGCACTCTTTCCAAGGCACCTAAGAAAGGAATATCTATAGCAATGAACACATGTTCAAGGAATGAGAGTCTATACCCATGTGGCACTCTGTCAATCAATCAATGAGCATTTATTTAAAATGCCTTGTAGGCAGTAGGCACGTCTTATATTCATTCATTCAGCAAAAAATTTACAGAACACTTGCTGTGTCCATAGGAATTTTATGGTAATGCCCAAGAATAGAATCTGTGAATGAGGAATCTTTCCTAAGTTTCCTGAAGCTGTACCCTTCTAACCACACCTCCAAAGACCCGGCCTTGGACAGCCAGGTGGTTCAGTTTAGGAACTGCACCCCCTCCCTGGGCCAAGCTGCCTTGATTGGTGAAAACCCATCATACTTAACCAGTTGCAGACCCCTGACCCTTCCCCACCTACCTTCCTGATATGCTATTGAGCGTAACCTTCCCACCCCAAACCTCTCTACCTTTTGCTCTAGTAACAGTAACCAAGTCAACACTAAGGTTACTTTTGGAAAAGACACATGAGTAATAGACTGTTGACTTTCCAGACCAAAATATTACTTACTCCCTGACCACTACTCATATGCATGTTTTTGTTTATACATATATATGTCATATATTATATATGCATTATATATTTACACATTAATATGTTGTTGTTGTTGTCTTAAAGAGGACCAAAATGACATCACGATGCCAGAGTCAATGTGCAGTGTGTCCCGCTCTGGACATTATATATAATATACACACCGTGTTGTACATTATATATTGTATATATACATATAGAACGGGCAGCTAAGTGGCACAGTGGACAGAGTACCAGGCCCAGAGTCAGGAAGACTCATCTTCTTGAGTTCAAATCTGGCCTCAGACACTTCCTAGCTGTGGGACCCAAGGCAAGTCATTTAACCCTGTTTGCCTCAGTTTCTTTTTCTGTAAAATGAGCTGAAGAAGGAAATGGCAAACTGCTACAGTATCTTTGCCAAGAAAACTCCAAATGGGGTCACAAAGAGTCAGATCTTACTGAAAAAGACTGAATAACAACCCACACAGAATAATATCTGTATATATATGTGTGTGTGTGTGTATACATACCATACAGACACAAACACAGATACATACACAAATATTTAGTCATTCCCTTATTATAATGTAATCTCCTTGAGGGCAGATACTGTCTGTATTTTGGATTTGCTCTAATATCCTAATATTAGATTGTGAGCTCCCTGAACTTAGGGATCATCTTTTACCTCTTGTTATATACCCAGCACTTAATGCCTGGTACATAGAAGGCACATAATAAATGCTTATTTACCAACTGACAGACTGATATACAATACATAACGTTACGGCAAGATAAATACCCCTGCATAGAAAAAATCAGGTAAAATCAAGATCACAAAAAAACCTTTTGCTAAATTACATATTTATATATATATACATAATGTAAATGCACATTATCTATATACATATAAATATGTATGCAGTCATAAAATGTGAAACTCTTGTTTGCTTATTATGTTCCTGAATTTCCCGAGATTCCTCATTTCTACTAGACCTCTGAAATATATAGCTATATAAATAAAACAATGGACAACTAGCCTTCCATAAAAGTGTGGCACCCCACCCCCATTCATGAGAGTCACATGATGACTTTCAAGGCTAATCCCAACCCCCTTTGTCAGCCCGTCAGCTAACTGCGAAGGCTTTGAGCCCTTGAGAGTAGATTTTGAATGACTGGGGAGGATGGCTCAGGGCCAGGCTTTGAGATGCTCTATCCACTGATGCTTCATGCTTGGCATTCTTGGCATTGGGAGTCCCAGAACCTAGAGACAAGGTCCATGGAAAGGCTGGAACAAATATAAACCAAGCAGCCAGAGGCAGCATCATCTCATCCTGGAAGGGACTGGTTAGCTGCAGGTAATCCTCATGGGTATCATTAAATAAAATATATCTTCAGAAGAATTTTTTTAATGAAACCAAGGATCCAGGAGGTTATGCGCTGTTATTTCTGTCCTGAGGGGAGAGCAGTGTTTTCACTGTCACAGCAACTTCATTGGTGGGAGGGACTGTGAACTCTACCCACCTTGGTAAAGCCTGAGTCTAATATTATTTACTCACAGGAGTGCCAAACTCCTCGCCAAATCCAAACAGAATACGGCAGGACTGTAACTTTTCTAGTTTTTAATTCTATACCTATCTTGGGAGAGGGATAGCAGCTAGAATCCTGATTTCACTGATAGACGGAAGCTCTAAATGAGATAAGTCCCTCTATTCTAGGGAGCTGGTTGACATAGTGAATAGAACACCGAATCTAGAACTAGGAAGTCCTGAGTTCAAATCCAGCCTCAGACACTTACTCAGATTTGGTGAGTTGCTTAAAACCTCTCTCTGGCTCAGTTTTCCCATTTGTAAAATTGGGATAATAATAACATCTACCTCCCAGTGCTATTGTGAGGATGAAATGAGTAGTATTTCTCAGGTGCTTTGCAAACCTTAAAGCACTATATAAATGCTAATTATCATTATTATTATTACCAACAAAACCAGTTATTTCCTAGCTTTCCTAACCTTTCCTAACTTTTTCTACAACTTATAATACTAAAATATATTCCTAAAACACTGAGAGGTTAAGCGACTTGCCTGAGGTCACACAGCCAGTATATTTCAGATGTGGAACCTGAGCTTAAGTGTTACTAGCTTCAAGGCCAGCCTCGTATACACTCTGCAGCCTAACATCACATTAAAGTGTTTGAGGTCAACTAAAACCTGTAAATCTTTTTCAGGCTAACTGCTACCTGGCAATGCTCACCTCTCCCAAATTCTACTTGTGTAGCTGGCATTTTGAAACAAGTGTAAAATTGTATCTTAATTGAATTAACCCAGTGCTCTAGCCTGTTCTTTTAGATCATGACTCTGCCGTGCAATACATTTTATCTCTCCCATTGTTGCATTATCTGTAAATTTGATAAATATGGCATCTATGATTTTATTCAAATCCTTGATAAAAAAAAAAACAATGATAAAAACTACATAGCCACAGAATCCTGGAGCATGCTACAAAAGACCTCCTTCTAAGGTGACAGCAATCCACCAATGACTATTCTTTGGATCTTTTCCACGAATTTTAAATCTACCGAACTATGTTAGTCCAGCCCACAGCTCTCTGTATTTTCTACAAGAATAGCATGAAGGACTTTGTCAGAAATTATGCCAAATCTCAGTGTAGTATTCCTCTAATTTTTTAGTCTAGTAGCCCTTTGCAAATAAGGAGATGAGATTAGTCGGACAGGGTTTTTAATTGATAAACTATTTTAATCAGAGTTTCCTTTTCTAGACCTTCACTAACCTTCACCCCTTTAATAGCATGTTCTAGAATTTTGCCAGGCATCAAAGGCTAATACACTGGCCTTTGGTTTATGGATTCTATTTTCTTTCCCATTTTGAAAATTGATGCATTTATCCCTTTCCAATCCTGTACTACCATTCTCCACCAATTTTCAGAGATCACAGCTAATGACTCAATAATCATATCAACCAGTTTTTTCAGTACCAGCCCATCTGGGCCTAGGAACTTGAACTCATCAAAGGCAAGTAAGTGTTCTTCTTTGTCTTGCGTATTAACTCCATTTTAGTTAGATTTGTTCTGTCTTTTGCAATCCAATGACCATTTTCCTAATCAGAGAACACAGAGCTTTGTGACCATAGTGGTTTCATATATTTGGTAGTGAGAGCATATTTGCCTAGGTAAGCCTGAATTAGAACTCAAGTCTCTAGCCATGTCTTCTGCTTTGTGTTTCTTTCCCTAAATACAGGTGACCAAGCAACAATCCTGAGATGAATGTTCTTCAGCCTTGACAATTACCTTGCGAGCTAGAGTGATCTAGAGCAATTGAGAAGTTGGGTTACTGAATGTCCAGCAGGAGGTGCTTCCTGTGGCTACCCCCCCCCCAGAGGAGATGACCACTGCTGGGAGTATGAACCATACATAGCTGGCTGGCAAGAAGATGTGGACCAGGAGTAAGTTAAGGCCTAGACAGTGCAGACTGAGGTAAAAGTAAAATCTGCCCATTAATCCTAGACTTTCAGAAGAATTTTATGTCTTGGTGGAATACAATAGCAGTGATGGGTAGCAAGTGTTTCTGTATCTCTTTATAGACATCTTTTGTTATGGGTTTCTATTTCATATTTTAAGTGTTTGCAAGTATGTGTTTATGAGTTTTTATTTTAAGTATTTTTTTGTGGTGGAGGAAATAAATAGTCATCTTATATTGGATATCTATTAATACACTGAGTCACTTTTCCCTTTGGGGAAGACTCTAAATAGGAACCAAATCTTAGCTGTGTTTAAGAGATCTTCCAACAGGCTCTATAAATGGTGTTAACAAGAGTCTAACTACTATCTTTAAGGGTCAAGCTCCCCTAGGACTGTGCTCAGTCTGCCTCAACCCAGAGTTGAGGTCCTGACACCAGAGGTGACAAGAGTGATATCTAATGCTATTGTTTCTGACTCCATTAATCTCCATCCCAGTGTTTTCCACCACACTTCATTCCACTGGTTCCTGCATTTCCTTACACAAGTGAAATATTCTTAGTATACAGAGCTACCCCATACCCTGCCCTGCTCTTCTATATCTTGTTTGAGTTGTTATGCTTTTCCAGTGCCATATTTTAGCTATGGTTCTTATCCCATCAAGTCTCAGTGATACCTATAAGGTTGAATTTGCCTTCTTGCATTAGTATCTCTCATTCACCTTGCTTGTTACTCAGTCTGTCTGCACTTATGCATGGGTATCTAAGGACATGGGCTTTATAACTGGCTTCTTTTTTGTATTTTGATTTCTTTGAATATTTGAATACTTCTATGGCTACTTTTCTTTCCATTTTAGCAATACCCTGCGGTATCTTGTTTGTAAAAATATATGTAAATATGTGTGTGTGTGTGTGTGTGTATGAGAGAGGGAGAGAGAGAGAGAGAGAGAGAGAGAGAGAGAGAGAGAAATGGATGCAACTTTCTCCATTCTTTTTCTTTTTGAGTAGTGGATAGGGCACTGAACTTGGAATCAGGGAGACTCAAATTCAAATAAACACATAATATATGATGCTAGGCAAATCATTTAAGTTCTCTGTGCCTCACTTTCCTCGTCTGTAAAAGAACAGGGTCGGACTTAATGGCTTCATAGGTCCCTTCTATCTCTAAATCTATGATCCCATAAAAGTCTTTTTGACTAGTTTTGCAAGATTTCACAAAAATTAATTTTTTTTCACTACAACCTTTTAGAAGAGTGGCAAAAAGTTTAACTTAGTTTCAGCATATGGAATCTTTTTTAAAACTTTCTCTGGCAAATTATGCCTTCTGCTTTTTGTTTTCATAACTTGCTGAACCTGAATGGAAAACTGAAATTCTCTTCTGATTATGCTTAACAATAACAAACCCACCATTTACATTCTTTCTAGCTATTAGAAATTAAGTACACAAGGGCAAAGAATTGTACTGATTCCCACTGAGGATTTTAAAATTACACCTTTCCTTATCAAAACTGTCCCAATGACCTTTAGTGAAATTTTATTTTAATTCACCAAAAGGAAGGTAACAAAAAAAATTTCCCCAATATTTAAACTTGTCAACCTGGTGGTCATTACTCCATCCACCAAGCACCCTTGGAAATGTCTGAGATGTTTCCACCCTACTGTTTATGAGTAAAACTAAAATATGACTTCCCTTATCTTTTACAATCTCTCTTTTTGTTCCTGAGCTTTGACATAGTAAATCCAAATTAAATACATCTATGTTCAATATACTCTGTATACTGAAGGGGTTGGTGACCATCTCTCCAATACATCCTCCATGCTATGACCATATTTCATCTTTCTAAAGAAGCACTTCTACATGTCACTCCCTACCCTTAGAAACTTTTCATGCCTCCCATTTGCCTAAAGGAAGAAGTTCAAAGTCTTTGGCATTAAAGACCCTCCAAAATATGACCCCTGTCTCCCTTTCCTAACTGAGTTACCACCACTCTCATCTTGAACCCTCTGCTCCAACCAAGGTTATCTACACATTGTCACCCTGAACACATGATGCTTGTTTCTGCATTCAGACTCAAGATAGTGAAAAAAACAATGGACTTGAAGTCAGATGTTCTCTGTTCAAATCCTATCCCCAATACCTAATAACAATGTGATCTCAGACAAGTCACTTCACCACTTGGGCCTAAATGTCCTCATATATAAAATGACCAAATTGAATTAGACAGTTTCATAAGCCCCTTCCAGCTATAGAACCTATGATCATACCCCTTTCTTCTACCTAGAATGCATTCCTGGTCCTCTATATTTATCTAAATTCTACTCATCCTTTCAGCCTAAATTCAATGAAAGCCAATTGAAGCCAATCTATTCCATTAAGTTTGCGTAACTACTTATATGTGCAACATTTAGGAAGCTAGGTTGTATAGTGGATGAGAGCCAGGCCTGGAGTCAGGAAGACTCCTCTTACTGAGTTCAAATCCAGCCTCAGACACTAGCTCTGTGACCGTGATTTGACCAGTGATCTTTTCATGTATGTATATCTGTTCTCTTCGACTAGATTTTTATGTTCCATAAGGATTTATTCATCTTTGTGTCTCCACAGAACACTTACTAGGACTCTGTGAATATACTACATGTTCAATGAATACTTTTGAATAAATGAATGAATGACTAGTTTGGGCAGATTGATTGAAGACTCACATTTATTACAGTTAATCTATTTAATAAGACAAGTCTTTCTTCTTTAGTAATTTTTGTTTATAGAACTATGGGAATAAATGTGAAAGCATGTTTTCACATAGATAAGAGCACTTCTCATTAATTGTAGGGGAAAAATGGCTTATACAAAAGGTTTTTGTTCCCTTTTCCTACTAGTTAGCCAATGTTGACTGCTGGTACCCATCATTTTTTGGTATATTTATTGATTTTTTATGCTGGTAATGGTAACAGTCCACCATGTTCCATGTAAACTAAATTCATCTAGTAGGTATTTTTGTTGGTAAGGTTTTTCTTTATTAAATTATACAAAAGACACGATGATTGAATGAATCATTATATTTTTTCTTTTTTTTCTTTTAAAGCAATTAGGGTTAAGTAACTTGCTCAAGGATACATGGCCAGTTATTTTGTGTGGGTGCCAAGTATCTGAGGCCGGAACCGATCCCAGGTCTCCTGATGCCAGGGCCAGTGCTCTTACTCACTGTGCCACCTGGCCGCCCCCATTATCTTTTTTCTTATCACTTGGAATCTAACTTCAGTTCTTCTTACTTTCAAAACAGTTACCTTGTCATTCACTTAAAACCCACTCAGAAATAGTCTTCAAATATCTATGGTGTGCAAAGCACTATTCTAAACACTGAGAAAGACAAAAAGATAAATAAAATACACTTCCTTCCCTCAGAGAGCTTACACTCATCTATTTGCAGCACTCACCATTCTTTAATATTTTCAGACTGACTCTGAATAATTTAAGTCATGATTTCCTCCTTATATATATTTTTCATCCAAAAACTAGTTATTTGTTTCATAGCTAAATCATTTATGACCATTGTCTTTGTGAAACAATTTATAACAACCAATTTAATAAAAAAAATTAACCTTGTAAAATTCATTTAGCTTTTCTAGGTTTTAATTTCTTCATCTATAAAATGAGAGGTTTAGATGAGATTTCTAAGGTCCTTTCCTGCCTTAAATCCTTTAATCTTAGAATCTCACCTACTAGCAACATTAATGGTGTGAAAGACACACAAAACCCTATCTGCTCCAAAATGCTTTGCTTACCATGAGAGTTATTAATGAGCTGGACAACAAATATGGAAGCATTGTTTATAAAAGGCCATTTTTTTCTGTCTAGAAATCTGCTACAGAAGCAAGTAAAGGCCCTGATTCATTTGTATCAGCCTTTTACCAATGCCAAAAAAGATCTAGTTGCCCCATTGTACATGTTAGGAGCAAGAGAGAACCCTTAGAATAAACAAACTTGTTCCAATGGTTAGACACATCATAGCAATAAAAACCCTAGGTGAGCAATGGGGAGTAGTATGAGGTCTTGAATCATGAAGGTAGAACCCTGAATAATCATTCAATAAGCATTTATTAAGTGCTTACTTATAGGTCAAGCATTGTGCTAGTCCTGGCAATACAAATAAAAGCATTGAGGCCAAAAAAGGACAGATGGCAGGTACTGATAAAGACAAACTTTCTGATTTATAGTTTTGCCACTGATCAACTTGAAAATTAAATAACCAGAATTTCAATAAAAAGAAGATAATGCTTTTAGATAACCAAAGATAACATTTTAGATAATAGAAGGTGATATTTTCTGGATAAAGATTTCTGGATATAAGGGAGGACCATAGATTTAGAGCTAGAAAAAAACTTGGAAGCCACTGGAACCAACTCCCTCACTTTATAGTGGGCTGAGTCGGCTTAAGTGACACAGCTAATAGGTAGCTAAGAGTAGATTTGAATTCAGAACCTCCTGACTCCAAGCTCAGCACTTTATACATACACCTAGCTGCTCCTCAAGAGAGTGAATTAAACAGTTCTTTTCAATTCAACATACATTAAGTTTACATTAGATAAAAGACACTGTGCTAGATACTTGTTATACAAAGGTGAAGTCGATCAGTAATTCCTGTTCACAAAAAAAACTAAACATTTAATAAAGGAGGTAAGTAGACAAACAACCACAACATAAATTCAAACATAAGTGCAAAGGAGCGGTCTAAACAAAATGCTATGAAAATCTTCATATTTATACCTAGGACAGTGTTGAGATATATAGACATCAAACCTACATGAATATAATACAGTCAATTTTTCCTCCTTGTTCATGAATACCATGCTCTTTACCTGTCTGAAAATGGAAAAGCTGTAGGGAAATGTGAGTACAATGTGTGTACAAAGGAAATCTTAACTAACCAAGATAACTTGAAATACTTTTAATTAGGGGCAGCTAGGTGGCGCAAGTGAATAGAGCACCAGCCCTGGAGTCAGGAGGACCTGGGTTCGGACCCAGCCTCAGACACTTAACCCATACAACAAAACTAACCGTGTGACCTTGGGCAAGTCATTTAACCCCAACTGCCCTCCAAAAAGCAAAAAAAAAAAAAAGAAATATTTTTAATTGGTTATTTTTTGTTGTTTTTGCTATTGCTGTCATTACTATTTTGTTGTTGTGTTTACTATTTTCCTCCTAAAGGAATATAATGATAATGACAATTGCAATAATGATGATGATAGCTTGTGTTTGTGAAGTGTTTTTAAGCTTTGCAAAGCACTTTACAAAAATATCTCATTTTTTTTCTCACAACAATTACAAGAGGTACGTATTGTTATACCTATTTTACAAATTAGGAAACAGCGGTAGACAAAGATTAAGTGACTTGACCACAGTAACATAGCTTTTAAATGTCTAAGATTTGAACTCAGGTCTTCCTGACTCCATGTTTGACACTCTAGATCCACTGTGCAAATGAAATAATCAATACTAATAATTTATATAGAATTTTAAAGTTTAAAAAGCACATTTCATATATTATCTCATTTGATAGGATAATGAAGTTGGGAGGGTTAGCCAAACATTGAACAGAATTGAAATCCAAAAAAAGATTTGTTACATTAAAATTATGGACTAAGTATAGTAAGATGAAATGTAATAGGTACAGATGAAAAATTCTCTATGTTGGCTAAAATAAGTGATACCATTTGTACAGGATGAAGGCAGCTAGACAACAATTCATGTCAAAAATATAGGAATGACTAGCAGGTTAAAAACTCATCATTAGGGGCAGCTAGGTGGTACAGTGAATAGAGCACCAGCCCTGAATCAGGAGGACCTGAGTTCAAATCCAGCCTCAGACACTTAACATTTATGAGCTGTGTGACCTTGGACAAGTCACTTAACCCCAATTGCCTTGCTTCCCCCCCCCCCGCTTCAAAAAGGAAAAAAATTTAAAAAGCTCATCAATAGTCATGGGCAAGTCTTTTAGCTTCTCTAAGCCTCTGTTACCTCACCTGTAAAATGGGGTCATTGGGCAAAATGACCTCTGGAGTTTCCTTTCCAATGCTAATATGAACCTATGAATAATGCGACAACTGTGAGATTCTAGTTCAGGTATGAGTGAGATTAAACAGAGTTTGAGGTGCCTCCCAAATCTAAATGCTATGATTCTGTGACAGAGAAAAAAAGCTATTGCATTTATAGACTTAGTTTTAATTTATAATATATGCCCACATCGATGAGATCAGATATCAATTGAAGTATCATAGCCGAAAATGATGGCAATTAGGGGCAGCTAGGTGGTGCAGTGAATAGAGCACTGGCCCTGGAGTCAGGAGGACCTTAGTTCAAATCTGGCCTCAGACACAACACAAAAACTAGCCATGTGACCTTGGGCAAGTCACTTAACCCCAATTGCCCTCCAAAAACAGGGCAAAAAAATAAAATGATGGCAATTACTTTCACCCTATACCCTGCCTTGGTTAAAACAAGTGTTATATTAGGGTCTGAACACAACATTTTTGAAATGACATTGACAATTGTAGCACATCCCTAGATCAGCCATCAGAATAGTGAAGGGACTCAAAACCATCCATTCAAAGATCAGTTAAGCAAACTTTATAAAAGTAGCCTTGAAAAGAGAAGCCTTTGAGCAAGACTTGAGAACTATATTCATATACCTGAAGGGCTTCTCATATGGAAGAGGGATTAGACTTGTTCTACTTGGCCCAAAGGAGAACACTAAAGAAAATAGGTAGAAATTGTAGAAAAGCAGATTTCAATTGCATGTAAGGAAAAACTTCCTAGCAATTAGAGCTGTCCTAAAGATGAATGTGCCACATTGGGAGCTATTCAAGTAGAAGTCAGTTGACCACTTGTTGATAAGACTGAAAAGAAGGCAGCCACCCAGGTTGGACTAAATGACCATAAAGATTCCTTCCAAATATGAGATTCTATAATATGATCTGATTCTCAGTCTCCTTATTTATAAAATGGAGCCAATAATGCTTTCACTACTTAATTCACAGGGTATCATAGTGGAGTACAATGCTCATATTGAAGTCAGGAGGGATCTGGGCTTAAATAACACCTTAGACATTTATAAACTGTGTGGCTATGGGCAAGAATCATTTGGTGACTTGTGGCTTCTGTTTACCATTCATAAAATGAGATTTTGAGATCTCCCCTGATGAAGGAAGTCTCTAGATAGCATCTACAATTCTTTGGTTCCCTTATTTCTCAACTATAATGGAACTATAACATCTCCTATTTAACTACATTTGGACTAAAAATGAAGTGGTCACATATTGCCAAGTACCTATTCAATCATAGCTTATTCTTTAAAATTTATGGAAATTCTAGAATTTTTAGGTAAAAGGAACTGTGAGTATTCCTTTAGTCCATCTCTGTCTTCTTGCCTCTAAGCAGGATTACAACCAAACCATTCTAAACTCATGAATATATTCTAAATTTCTTGAGTGGGATTTCAAAATCATTTTCATTGAGTCCCTCAAACATTCAACAACTCTTACTACCAGAAAATTTCACTTTCTGACAAATAAAGAAAAAGTGAATACTCTATAATTATATTGACCAGGCTTGACCATAGAGAGGAGTTGAGAAAATACACCTACTTCCCTCCATCACAGAGATGGTGAACTATGTAATTTTGCATATATTATCAGACATGATCATATTGGTTGGTTTTGCTGAACTGCTTTTTTTCTTCCTTTTTCTTTTAAAAATATTGTCACATGGGAAGATGTACTGGGTGAGAGGGAAAGATACATTTGGAAATTAACATAAAGTTTTAAAAAGTCATCAATGAAAAAATTCCCCTTTCTGTCTAACCTTTCACATAGTAATAAAATAACTGACATTTATATAGCAATTTAAAATTTGCAAAGCACTTTACATACATTATCTTATTTGACACTCACAACAATCTTGTGAGATAAGTATTCTGGATATTATTATCCCTATTTTTCAGAGAAGGAAATTAAGAATCAGAGAAGTGAAGCAATTTGCCCAAAGCCATACAGCTAGGACATGTCAGAAGTTGGCTTAAAAATCAGTTCTTCTGAAGTTTATCTAATATATTCCACTCTTTTCTTTTAAGCAATTGGGGTTAACTTGCTCAAGGTTACACGGCCAGGTGTTTCTGGGTGTGGTGCTACATGTTTGAGCTCGGATTCCATTCCAGGTCATCCCAGCTCTGGGGCTGGTGCTCTTACTCACTGCGCCACCTGGCCACCCCTAAGCAATTGGGGTTAAGTAACTTGCTCAAGGATATACAGCCAGGTGTTTCTGGGTGGGTGCTAAGTGTCTGAGCCCGGATTCGATCCCCAGGTCATCCTGACACTGGGGCCAGTGCTCTTACTCACTGTGCTACCTGGCCACCCCTTAGTATATTCCACTCTTATGAATAAGAGAATGAATTAAAATGTTTTTATTAAGTACTTAGCATGTGCCAAGCACTGTGCTAAGTGATGGGAATACAAACGGTCCTCCATTTTACCAGGATTGCAGCTGATGACTTCCTGGGCTCATCATAACAGCATCTACCCAACAGATGAAGGAAGGGAGGGCAATGGTGGAAGGTCCTCCCACACTGAGGACTGAGTTGAACAAGAATTTGGACCCTTTCCACAACATCTATCCAGAAGAGGAGGAAGAAAATTGGAAAGACAGGCTCCCTAAAATACGTGGTCTAATTGTATAAGCCCATTTTCCCATTCTCTGCCTAGTCTCCTTCAAAAATGAAGATAAAATATTCTCAGATAGAAACAGTAGGAACCATTGGCTGAAAGCGTTGAGAGTATTTTAGTAATAATCTAGAATCTATCCTGGATCAATTCTCCTATATCCCTAGATAGATATCCTAGATCTTCCTTTTCCCTTTCTACTCAGGTATTTAGCAAAATTAAGGAGATTAAACACTAACCGCTACAGAGTTTTTGGAGCTAAGTTAGAGGCTTTGACAAGTGTGATGGTTTTCTCTTCTTCTATATATGATAACCCTAAGAAAATATGGCCAGACTGACATCTGCACTGCCTGATGGAATAGCATCTATCCTCCCCATTTGGTTACTAAATCTTTGATATAGGCAGGCAGGCAGCTATGTTGCTAGCTGCCGGAGCTACACTGTTGTATTTATAGAGGACTGTCAGCACGGTGCAGTATTATTATTTGAGATCATTTGTTCATGTAAAGACATGTTAAACCTCACAGTTGCTTTGTCTCTTGTCACATGAGTTGTACACCATCACATTAGTGATGAGACTGCCTCATAAACCTGCCAATGGCTGTATTTGCTACCCACCTCGGAAGAATCAACAATTCATGCTTGCTTCCCTTCCCCGCCCCCCCCCACCCCT
>NW_027186492.1:14153102-14169827 GCF_028583685.1 Petaurus breviceps papuanus | reverse complement strand
TCTCTCTCTGTCTCTCTCTCTCTCCTTTCTTTAGCAACTACTTGGTAACAGCAGTCTCCAAATATGAGACTATCAGTGTCATAAAAAGAACCTGACTGGCCTGTGGTTTAGCATAGAAATTAAGAGAATCAAAGGATGTCAGAGTTAGAAAGGGCCTCAGTTATATCCCAATTTATATGTGAGCAGGAATCTCCTCTATAACATCCCCATATGTGGTTGTCTAATTTAATAAGGTTCTTGAGGGCAGGGACTGTTGCATTTCTATCTTTGTTTCCCTGGCACTTAGCACAGTATCAGGTATGTAGTAGGTGCTTAATAAATGCTTATTTAATTTAGTTTGGTTGCTTGAAGATTTCCAGTGAGGGGGAACCCACAATCTCTTGAGGAAGCCTATTTCACTTTTGGATGGCTCTAAATTTTTTGGAAGTTGTTCCTTCCATGAAGTTTCTCCATAGATGCCCTAAGACTTCTCTTCTTCAATTAAACATTCTCAATTTCTTTAATAAGGGGCAGCTAGGTGGTTTAGTGGATAAAGTGCTGTCCCTTAAGTTCAAATCTAGCCTTAGCCACTTACTAGCTATGTAACCCTAGACAAGGCACTTACCCTTATTTGCCTCAATTTACTCATCTGTAAAATGAACTGAAGAAGGAAATGGCAAACCATTCCAGTATCTTTGCCAAGAAAACCCTAAATGGGGTTATGAAGAGTTGGACACTACTAATCCACCAAACAATAACAATAATTCTTGTAAGAGATCCTTATATATTATGGTATTATTATATATTATTCTTGTCATCTTTGTCACATTCTTCTGGATAAACTCTAGTTCATCAATGCCCATCCAAAAATGTGATAATCATATAGGTGTGCCCCCAGCATCCTGAGTCTAGTATCCTGGAATTCTCCAACTGCACTTTAGTATTCTACCAAAGAGAGACGTTCTCTAGTCATCTAGAAACAGTAAGAAAGTAGATTCCTTTCTGCCAACTCCCAAAGGACCAATTTAGAAAGGAAGAAAGACATTGATTTAACTATGATATATGGAGCATCACCCAGCCTCAGGGCCTGAAATGAAGGATACAAAGAATTAGAATTAGAATGATTATCTCCTAATTACTTCCTCCCCAACTGCACCTTGTGTCTCATAAAGGGGAGGAAGATGAGCAAAGGATCACATACTTCGAGCCAAAGAACTTTAGGGGTCATCTAATCTAACCTCCTCATTTTACAGGTGAGGAAACTGAGTCCTAGAGAGATTAAATGACTTACCCAATGTCACACAGTGAGTTGTAATTTCAACTATGATTCTCTGACTCCTAAACCCAGTGCTCTTTTCATTATGTCACACTAACAAAGACAGAAATAATAAAAGTAAGTAAATGAAAAAGTATTTATAAAGCACTTACTACATACCAATCATTCTGCTAAGCATGAGGATACAAATGGAAAAATAGAGACAGTCTTGGCTTTCAAAGATTTCATTGTAATGGGGGAGGTGAGGAAGAAGGAGGGAGAGAACACATAAAAGAAAGTTCCAATTCAGGGAGTATGGAAAGGCCTGGAAGTCCTAAAATTTCAGTAGCAGAGTGAATAGCAAGGCCCTAGAGTCCTCATGCTACATCACTAGAGCAGATGATAGTGCTGGTAATTACCCAAGTATATCAGTTGGGTAGATGGTAAAAAGTCTGTTTGTCCTGCATCTCACAGAGCTGGTGACTCCCATCTCATCCAAGCCACATAAGCAGTCAAGTTGCCTGGATGGGTTCTGTGTTTCCCCTGTCAGGAAGGGATCAAGAGAGGGGAGAAGGCAAAGAGATCAGCGCATCTCTGGTGGTAGTGGGTCTTCTTGTTATCTGGTTATCTTGGATAACATGGTGCCAGGAGAAGAGGGAAAAGAGAAAGATAAGAAAGGGAAGAAGGGAGAGAGAGAGACAGACAGACAAGAGACAGAGGAAAGATAGAGATAGAACACTGTGGAAATGACTCCGAAACAAAGCAGTCTTCATATACTCAGAGCACTCAGTATGCCAAAATAGTATTAGATTCTCATTCTACTCTGGCTTATTCCTACCCCTAGGTATAAAGAAGCTGGTGAAGCAATGTCCTGACTTATCCATTTGATACAGCAGAATTAGCAGGTTCTACTCTTGATATCTCTTGTAAGAATAGCACCTCTTTTGAGACTGAAAGAGAAAGCTTCTCAGGAAGAGAAACACATCAAGAAATATTATTGAATAAACCAAACCCCATGTTTCTTTCCTTTTTCTCCCTAAGCTTAAGGGATACACGTCACATTATAAGCTAGCCAGACAGTTCCATGTCTAGACCTAGTCTTTCCTTGATGAAAATGATGTTTGGAAATATGGGTAGTTTGAGAGAAAGTATGAGAATACCGGTCTGCTCAAGAACAATCATAGTATATATGGTATAATCCTGATATTGCAAATATGCCCAAGATATAGACTATCAGGTTCATCTCTGTTTTCTTCTAAGCCAGAAGTTCTTAAGCTGCGTATGTAGATATATTTTAAGGAATCTCTAAATTTGGATGAGAAAAATGTTATGTCTTTATTTTCTTACCTCTAACTAAAATTTAACATTTCCTTCAATTATTACTATCCTAAGAAGAAATCCATACATTTTACCAGATTGCCAATGTGTCTTTTATATACAAAAAAGATTGAGAACTTTCATTCTAAACAAATAGAATTTTTTTGTTTGGTTTAGTTTTGTTGTTGTTATTTTGCTTTGTTTTTGCATAGACCAAGGATGATTCACACTGAGGTTGTTAGAGTGTCTGATTCCAGTCTCATCTAGTCCTAGAAATTATGGGAGATACAAAAGAATCCTAAGACACATCTTGCCTTCAAGAAACTTAAACTCTATCTGGTATCTGCAATTCTTCAACCATTTGGAAAAGAAGCAAAATGTTAGAAACTCTTAAAATCTGATTATAATTAAATAACAGTAATCCAAGACTTCTGTAAAGTCCCAATTTCATGTTGATTCATTCAACTCCACTGATTCCCTCTATTCACTCTTCTGACTTCACTCATTTAAAAAAAGTTTTCATTTTCTTCTACTTGACTATCTAGGTTAAATTGAAATAGATGCCCTGTTAGATCATGCTGTTACCTTAAACCTGGCGAACTGCCATTATTTTTTTTTCTGCTTGTTTTGCTGCCATAAAGAAGTCATAGGAATCTCAAAAATTCAAAGTCCTGCATAATACCTAATGAAAGGTGTTCTTGAAAGTTTAGTCCAATTACTTGGAAAAATGAGAATAGAAAAAATGCTCTCTCTCTCTCTCTCTCTCTCTCTCTCTCTCTCTCTCTCTCTCTCTGCATGTGTGTATGTATGTTTGTGTGTACATGAACTTGAAAGGCTTAGTAACTCATCAACACGATGACCCACCACAATTTCAAAGAACTCATGAAGAAAAATGCTATACAAATTCCCAGAAAGAGAACTGATAAACTCAGAGTACAGACTGAGACATATTTTTTCTCTTGCTTTTTCTTTTGGATCATGGCTAATATGAAATTTTTTTTCATGCCCATACGTATTTGTAATAAGGTTTTTCTTCACATGGGGTAGGGAGAATGGGGGAGAGAGAATTTGGAACCAAAAAAAAAATAAAATTTAAAAACTGTACTTTAAAAAAATTCTTAAAAAAGTAATACTACTGATTAAATAAAGTTCTAAATATGACATTTTAAAGGTGTTGCTATTTTTAAAAGAAAATATTTTCAAGATCTATTCTTTAAAATAAATTCTTCCCTAAAGCTCCTTCCATTTTTTTTCCTCAAGATCACACTATTTTCTAAAAAATCCCTGACACCATTGTCTTTTAAAAAACAAACAAAGCTATGACTTTTTCTTTAAGCATTTTCAATCTTCTTTAATCAGATACTTGACTTAAGCCTCGTGACCTTGATTGAAATCAAATTAATCAGTGTCTACTTAGTGTAGGACACCCTGGTATGTACTTGTCATGAACAATCTCCCAAGGCATTCCATAAAGAAATGTAGCAAGGGGGATGCATGAAAGTCTTTGTAATGAAGACTGAAACCTACATCTGGGTATTTCATGTGAATTCCCTTAGGCAGAGAGATTAGAGGTATACCAACTACATTTCAACAGCTGATCACTGTCTAAGACCCTAAAAAATGCATTTTATGATCCTTAAAAAGAGTGAAATTGGAGAATGACCTCTGCTCTAGTGCCTGTTACTGGACCCTCACACATAAGATGAAAGAAAATAAGATTTGTCATCTTGCCAATTGCTACAGAACTAACTTAACTGAAACTCTCACCTGTAAATAAGAGCTTTGTCTTTCCTCCTCCTTAATAACTACTTGGGTGGACTTAGATCTGTTTGTCTATTTTAACATTTCAGTTAAAGATTTGGATATGGAAAGCAAGGTCCAAGACACCAACACCTCAATAATCCCTCTAGATGTTCATAAATAAACCAACAGAAATAGATTTAATAACTCACCTCTAGGGAGGCAGAATGGTGGATTGGATGGAAAGATGATTTTCAGAGTCAGGAAGACTTAGTATTTAAGACTTGCCTCCATTTCCTACTGGCTATAGGACCCTGGGAAAGTCACTGATCTTTTCATGTTCCCTCTAAAACATTCTCTAAGACTATAAATTACAGAGAAAGTGCAGATATGAATGATAGAAGGAGTTTACTCATCTGAGAATTCCTTATACCAATGAAATCATAGTCAAGTCCCTCTCTCTTTCCATCTAACTGCTTATCTTTACAATAAAAAATTATGTCAATCAATGATAACCAATACCATCAGTAAGTAGAGACAGCAGATATCTACTAAACACATCTATTTTCAGTTTCTGATAACCTCAGAGATAGATTTTTATTCTTCCACAGAAGTCACTGAGTAGGAACATGCAAAGTGGCATAGGAGAGAGGAAGAGTCAAATCAATAAACTCCTTTCTTGGGGGGAGGCCAAGAAGCATCAGACTCATAGAATGGTTGAGTTGTGAGGATCATCTAGTCTTTCCTTTTTTTTTCCAGATAAGAAAACTGAAGTCCAAAAAAGGGAAATCAACTTGCTTGCTTACCCAGGTTAATAACAATGAAGATGAAAATCCAAGTCCCTTGGCTCAACCCCATGATGCTCTAATCAGAAGACTGCCTATATTTTGTGGAAATCTATACAACTTTCACTTTTTTCATCTGGAAAAAGTAGAACTAGCCAATTTGGGAACCAGGAAGACAGGTATAAGCCCTGCCTTTGACATGTACTAACTTCATGAGTATAGGCAAATCATTTATCCTCTCACTTTCAAGCAACTCTCTAAGAGTATAAATTACATATGAGTTGATGATTTTCATTAGTGGAGAGAGTGGACACCCCAAACTGGGATCTCCTTCTGGGATCAATTCATCCTCTTGTCCACCCAAAACAAAAATTTGGGGAAAAGCTCAGAATTTTTTCCATTGTGAATATTGATTTTTTAAAAAGTAATAACATTGGGGGCGGCTAGGTGGTGCAGTGAATAGAGCACCGGCCCTGGAGTCAGGAGGATCTGAGTTCAAATCCGGCCTCAGACACTTAACGCATACACACACACACACACACACACAAAACTAGCCGTGTGACCTTGGGCAAGTCACTAAACCCCAATTGCCCTCCAAAAAAAAAAGTGAAAAGTAATAACATTGAGATACCAATCTCTTCTGTACCTGCCCTATGTTTAGTGTTGACTTACGTACTTTTAATGGGTATAGCTATTATTTGCTACTAACTCTGAGTTCTACTGAAGATAATTTCTGCCTTCTTTCCTTTCTGGTTGGTTTATCAAGCCACAAATATAAATCCAACCTATTTTAATGTCATTGTTCTAAAATCAGCTAGGGAGTGACATGTGCCCATATATGTCATATGTATAGGTACACATTGTATATATCTCTACACACATGACAGAATAGTTTTTTCCCAAAATCGACTCTGCAAGACTACAATCATGAATTTAGAAGCATGATTCCCCATTTTCATACACACTTTAATTTCTGTTCGTCTGCCCATCTTAGTCATCACGTAATGGCACTGCTCCTGCCACAGATACAGCAGCACTTATCACAGGATAGATAATATGTCAGAGTTAGAGGAGAGTAAATGGCTGGAAACTCAAGATACGAGCAGAGTGGTAAATGCATATTCTGTTGAAGGTATTCTGGCCACTGGGGAAAATGTCGTTAAAGATGTAGGAGACACCAAGGAGAGAGAGAACCCAGAGTAGCAGAGAAAAATTTATTAAACTGGATTGAGGAGTGGCCTGCTATAGGAGATTAATGAGAACTGCTTTAAATAGCTGGTATTTTGCAAGGCCCTTTATTTCTGCCCCACAACTAAATCTACCCTAATTTAAACAGGACTGAAGGTTGATTGTTACAACAATGTATCTTTTACTTAATCCATCCCCAGTTAACTTTTTTCCCCTATTACCATATTATACAGGGGCAACCCAAAACTGGCTGCTAGTTGTTAATTACATTTGATGTGCAGTAACACAAGAGAGCTAATTAACTTGCATCAAAAAAGCTTTATTTACTGTGACAAATTAAACAAACTCATAAAGTGCTCAGCCACAATGGCTCTCAATTATCATGCAGTCCAAGTAATGAAGTGCAAACATATTCCCTGGGTCTCTCTCAGGTATCACTTCAGCCCTGCAGCCCCGCTGCACATGTAAAATTATAATGGATCATCTGGACTTATTTTTTTAATGAATAGCACTGATAGTCAACTGCTTATTTGTTCGATTTTTTTAAATGCATGTATTTGATGGTATGGCAACCCTACCCTGTTTCTTAAACTTGATCATTTTCCCTTTTTCAAACAGTGTCTTCTTGAATTGTAATAAGAGAACACTAAAAAAACACAAATGCAAATATATGTGTATACATATATGTATACATATAAATATGTATATATATTTATTACAAATCTCAGCGTGCCTTATTAAATGTGACTGCCCAAACCCAGGTCCTTCTTCTGTCTCTCTTATTTTAACCAGATGGTGGCTGTTTTGAACAGAGTAGACCTGAAGTTCCATATACACCAGTGAGTTTAAGTCAAGGAGGGCCAGTATTGTCTTTTTTCTTGGCAGGGAAGAAGCTGAGAACTTGTTCCCTCAACTGGCACAAGGCAATGGGAGAACTGGGTATTTGGGTAGGGGGAGAATTAAAACCTTATGTATGTATACCTTCTTGGCATGATAAGATCAATGATACCACTCTCATAGAACAAGAGAGACTCAGAGTGAAAATGAAATATATCAGAAAATAAAAGCCCACTCTTTCATTTCAGTAAAATGTATAGGGGATTTAGTTAAATAAGCATAGATTCGGAATGGAAGTTCCCAGTTAGCATCATGACAGTTAAGAAAAGTGAATCTCTTAAAGGGCAAAAAATAGCTCCATTTCAACTGCAGCTCAGAACTGAAGACACTCAAACCAAGGAAGCCTGGTTACTAATTGCGTTTAGATACAGAGAGGAACAATAAGAAATGGGAATGTGGTTGAGGGATCAGTCTTCAATGGTGGTATATAATAGTGGTGCTATTTCCAGAGCTAGAAACTCTTTGGCCCAAATTGGTGACCTTCCCAGGGAATTCAAGATGAAGAAGCTCAACAAAGATAGATAACTCTGTTTCTTGACTTCAACTAGGCTATCATGTACAGGTTCAACACAAAGGCTAAACTCATTCTGTGTCTAACCTTATCACTTAAGAGAATCCTGTCACCAAAGATGGCAGGAAAGGTCTCCTTTAGGGTTTGATGTCTTATTCTACCATTCTTTGACTGTTGACCTTGGTGAACAAACTTACCATCCTGTTGTTGAGCTGCAAGGTCCCTCCATTTCTGAAGGAGTTTTGTCCTGCTATCCATCTAATCAGAATTTTTATCTCTTGGACTGACATCAAGTTCCTGAACAAAAAAAAAGGCGTACCAATACTGCATTGTATTTGGCAATAGGTCACAGCAGGGTCTGTTAAAGAAGTCACAGTAGGAAACACAACTGAGTGTGGGCATAACAAAATGTCCTTTATTTACAGGAGTATAACCTGTAATATGCAATTTGAACACTGAGGTACACCATAGTGAGTCTAAAAGATTGCTGACTCTCTAATGAAAACTTTGAGTGATTCCAGAGGTCTAGGGTCTTTTACTTTGGGTGATTATTATGCACTAACAAGGCAGTTGTGATTATTCTGCCCCAGAATATTCATACAAATCAGTGGTACACTCCTAATTCTGCCAACATTTCCTGTCCAGGGCACTAAAGTTCGCAACTGTCACACAGGTCTCCTAATTGAAAGGAGAACAAAAGACAGAACAATTTTGCTTTTCATTTGCTAGCTTCTTCATGCACAGCATCTCACTTAACTGTCTCATAGAAGAAGAAAAAAAGACCTACAATTTACAAGCAGGGTCTGTCTTCTTTCTGAGGACAATTATGAGCTAAGAAGAAAACAAAGACGATAAACAGAAATAAAACCTGAAATAAATCATTGCCAAAATTGGAGAGCTGCAGTAAGCCATATTGAAACCCTTATAGCCTAGTCTACAACGAACAACAATCTTATATCTCTCTATCCCATCTGGAGAGAGAGGCATATAAGAGGCTGACCAATTTATTATAAACAGGCCTTTTTTATGCTAGACTGATTGCAGAGATGTCACTATAACTGAGAATGCTGAAGAGGACATTAAAATACAGCTACAATGCCAAATGGAGTAGTTGATTTCTCAGGGTTTTATTCAGACTGAATGTTATACACTCTTCTGCTTATGGAAGTCCATGGGTGGCCATTAAATTGGACTGAGCATCTTACCAGCCTATTCATATTGACCAGGTCATGATGGCTAATTTTGCCCAATTCTCCTTGTGCCTGTTGCAGGGAGCTAACAGGGCTAAAGAGAAATTTTTTGCACTGTCCACATCTCTTCCTGACTATAGAGTTTCTCTAGTGAGACTATGGTCATTACCCCCTTTTTTTTGCTTAAATGTTAATACAATTCCAAACGGAATAAATCATGGTACATCCTTTTCTACCCATTTCTCTTCAGCTACGTTCAAGGGAGAGAGATCACTATTTGATTTGTCATCTCTCTTGTCTGTTTAATAAAAGTAGGTGCATACTTTGGAACCCTATAAGGAAAACTGGGGTTCAGTAACAGTGATGTGTGGCCAACTTGCTCTTATCTTATTGTGAGGATGTCATTTGGGGAAGATTTGAAGTTTCATTTTCTCAGGTAATTGAAATGAAAAGTAAGAATCTGGCTATTTGTTGCTATTAAAGAGCCTGTGGTACTTCCCACCATACCTGGAATACAGGAAGTTAACATTTTTCTTCTTTCAAAATTTCAAATTAGTTGCTTATTTTCCCTCAATTTCAATATGCCTTGGAGATCGATCAACATGGGACTTTCGTATCCCTCTCTTTCTTGGTCTAAACTATTAAGTTTTTTGACATGGGTTATGAACCACCCATATATGATTTCACTTAAGGTGTGGCTATCTAAGATGTTTGCCTACATTATAATAAGAATCACCCAAGTTGGCATTGTCCTTTTTAATGTAATCTTGGGAATTGACTTCAGAGACCATAGCACATTCTTTTGAATATCTTCAGTAATGTTTAATCTTTGCCCATTGATTTTGGGTTTGAGTTGGAATAAAATTCAAAAGTCATCAGGAGTCAGGCTTATTGAAAAAAATCTGTGACCAAAATGGGTGATTACATTTTTGTTTAAAAACAATATGTGAATGGTGACAAAGAACTGGAAATTGAAAGGATGCCCATCAACTGGTGAATGGCTAAACTAGTTGTTGCATATGATTGTGATGGAATACTAGTATGCTATAAAAATAACATGGAAAGACTTGCATGAAATAATGAAAAGTAAAATGAGCAAAACCAGGAGAATGACATATGCAGTAATAGCAATATTGTTCAAAGAATAACTGTGAATGACTAAGCTATTCTATTATAAATATTTAAATCAACTACAAAGGACCTATGCTGTCCACCTCCAGAGAAAGAACTGATAAATAGAAGTATACATAGTATAATTTTTTGTGAGTGTGTGTGTATGTATGTGTGAAAAGGAAGCCTTCTCTAGTGAAGGGTGGAGAAGGAGAGAGGAAGACAATTTGGAACTTCAAAATGCAACCAAAAAAAATTAAGTTAAAAAATAAGACCCAGGATGTGACCATCAAGTAACAAGACTTGGTTTCTTGTATAGCTTGGGAACTGGCTCAAAAGATACTTTCAAAAGAAGAGCTCCACAACTGTGAATGGTAGCCCCCAATAACCATTTCAAAGGACAGCAATATGGTACATATCTTAATTAGTGACCTCTAAATATTTGAAGACTTATGATACAATGCATAAAGAGGAAAGTAGATACACTAAAAATCAAGGAATCTTTCCTCTTTGCTGCAAATAATCAATAAATTTGGTGAGTATATATTGTAATGAGGTTTAAGTGCTTTCTGGGAGGTATAGGTTTTAACTAACAAAATGTATGGATAAATTAGGAGACAGGTAGGTAGGTAGGTAGAGAGATAGATAGATAGATAGATAGATAGATAGATAGATAGATAGATAGATAGATAGATAGATGATAGATAGACAGACACACATACATACATACATACATACATAGCAGACAAAGATAGCAACCTCATCTACTTCATGGACATATGTGTTTCTGCTTGAAGAAAAACATTACAATATTTGGTTAATTGTCCCCCATATATAAGGTAGATAGCTTTTAATATGCCCATTTGACTGGTGAGAAAGAAGTCTATGAGAAGGTTGTGTTTCAGTATTATCACAAGACAATGACAAAAACAAAGCAAAAGGCAAGGCCACTGAACCTGCTTAGAGATTCAGCAAGTGAAAGCATTATATGGATTTCTCTATGAATCCTTAGAGTATCCTGAGCTTTGTAACATGTCAAAATGTCTTCCCTTCTAGCTACCATTAGCTTGACACAAGTTATGTGTAGAGCACCTAGCCTCCTATGATTTCCATATTTGCAGTTGATAAAGACAAAGACCAAGCCTTGATCAAATCATCCAATCATGTTTAGGAAGTACCTGTATGCCCAACAACGACTCTCTGTTAGTACTAGGAAGTAAGCAATCATTGCTAGTAACAGATTACTCATATTGAATGAAGGCCAGGCTCTCTGATTATGCTCAGCTGTGTCCAGGTTTATGTCATCTAGCATTGCCTGTTTCTCAGACCCAGACATGCAGAAGTGATAAATTGGAAAGAGCATTCAGTTCAGGGCTTCTCAGAAGGGCATTACAAATGACTAGTCTAAGCTTTCTAAGAAAATGAAGACAAACTATTGGATTCCCTTGAGGGAGGAAAGCAATATGGCAGTTGACTCTGGAAGTACCACTTAGGACCCCTTAGCCTAACCATGAAAAATGGACTCTAGGCTAAACCAAAAACTTATCTATAGGATCAAGAGAATAGGCTGGAATAAATCTAGGTTTTGACTTCTATGCCTCTGAAATACCAAAGAGTAATTATAATGGGATTTCTAGTTAGCATTTTTTTTTGTCTGTTATAACATTTAAATTAGGCTACATTCAGCTGTTTGAATGCCCTGTGACAATATTTTTTCTCTCAGCTCCACGACTGTTTTATCACTCCATACTCACTTGACCTAATCGGCACCATCCTGCACTCTGAAATGTTTATACTGTTAAATGAATTTTTAATCTAACTTTTACAGCATTCAATTTCAGTTTCATCAGCCATCTACAGTGTAATCTCTAATGTTTTAAAATAACCTAGACAGTAAAAAAAAAAAAATCCACCATGCAGTCTCTGTGTTATGAAGCAAATGATTAATTAAAGCAAATTAGATTCTGGCAGCTCTCGCTATCATTATCATTTGTTACCAGACTAGACTAATAAATCTTTGTTGAGAACATGTGCCTTCACAAGGTTCAAGAGTCACCTGGGAAAGGACATTGTTGACTAATATTTTCCTATTGCTGTTAGTTTTACATTTTATTACCCTATGGAATAGCAACTAATATTTTTTAAATATTTCAAGTACATTCATGAATCCTATTTGAGTTTGCTGTTTAGAGGTAAATGTTGGGGGAAAGGGGGAAGGGAAATACCATTTCTCGGCATACTTGAGTAATGGCAATTAGCTGGGATGGCTAATCTCTCTGTCCGTGCACATAAGGAAATCGAAAGGATGCCACATCACGAGTGTCTCCTGCCTAATGCCATCAAAGCTATGGTACATTCCAGGGGCTTTCAGCAGCTGTAAATGTTATCTAAAACATAGTACACTAAGAAAAACACAGCACTCTGCTGGCTTGGAGGCTTTCCTTTCTTTTTCGAATCTCTGGCACCTCTACATTCAGTAAAGTAACAATGCCGTGGCAAACAGTTCTAAATACAACCAAATGTGGCTGCCATGCAAACTAGACAGTCTTTGCGTTGTTTCTGAACATACAGAAGGGAAATATTGACAGCTATTTCAAGAAAGGGACCACATACTTGCTTTCCTTTATTTAGACTTCTCAAAATGCTGTCATTTAAATAAACCTTTAATAATTTTCTCCCCTAAAATCAACTGTTGCACTTTTCAAGCCTACTGTTTTCTCAATCTCTCTGTGCTTTAAAGTATATTTCCAGCAGCTTTGCCATTTGATCTATCTCAAACTTCTTCAGCTGGCATTCTATTGAAGGGATCCAAGGATAGATGAGGTTATTTTGATGACACAAGCCAACAGCATAAACTGTGAGCTAAAGTCTCCCATGTCATTGCTAACTTTGTTCAGATTTCATATTACCTTGAAATGTAATGAAGAACATAGCACCCAAAAAAGCATTTTCAAGTCTTTGCAGTTTCAGTAGATTCAAAATTTTAGGATCATATCAACATGGTAATTGCATGAATTTTTAAAATAATAAAAACCACATTATATTTTCCCCAAGTTTAGATGTTTTAAGATTGTAATTAATAACCCTAAGTCAATTTTTAAAAAACCCATGTTACTTCTAACGTGGTGTGACCATAAAGTTTAATACATAATATAATAGGGAAAGGTCATTTCAGGTCTTGGTTTCCCTTTTACTAAGTATTTTTCGAATGTATTTGAATACATAATCCCCTCCCATGCAAAATAGCTCTAGTTGTTTTGAAATCTCAAATTAAATTCTATATGACTACAGCATACTAAAATAAATACCCTCCCCCTTTTTGTAAGCTGTGGAGAAAAAGAAAGTGAGCTATTCCCCATCAAAGTAATTTCCCCTACCTACCTACTCCTTCTCCATTACCCAAAACTGAAAGGCAGTTGGTGCTGCTGTTCTGGGTGGTCCTTATCTTTTGTTTTGGTTTTGGGGGTTTGGGGTTTTGTTTTGTTTTGGTTTTGGTGGTGTGTTTATTGCCGTAATAAGCTGGTATAGAGCCTATGAGGAAAATCATTATGGCAGTATATCCTAAGGCCTGGGTGTATTTTTCAGGCACCATTGAAAAATGATCTGGCATTGCATGAGTTAAAAAAAATTCCCCCTGGAAAAGCTAATTATTGCATGCAGATACTTCTTTGTGTGATCAAGGAGGGGACAATTTAATAGGCTCTGTAATACAACCAAGAACAAAATTGCTTTAAAGGAAGTCTCTTGTTGAGTGACAACTCTGTTGCCTGAGCCAATTAGGTCCCAATAAAGAGTGTTGAATTGGCTCCTGCTTTCTCATTAATTATGTTCTGTCACAGACATGGGGCTTGATTTAGCAATTTTGTATTACATTAAGATACTGAAAGGAATGGAACAAATGGCTCACTCTGATAATAGGCATTCTATACACGGTGTGACATTTACTATCCAGCTGTCCATAAGGCAGCCTAGCACTTCAGTTCAGGGGTTTATTTGTCATTGCTTCAAAGGGACACTCAGCTTTTCACAAAAAAAGAAACAGAGAGGCTAATAGATAGGACAAAATGTACTGCTGATATGCTTTATTAGAGATAGGATGCTAGGGTTTTGCTAACAAGCTCATCCGTTGGGACTGAGCCGAGTTTGCTGTCAATCATTCTGCACACAAAGGCACACTAGTTAACAAGGAGAAATGAATTACAGACACTTATTCTGCCTGTGGGATCACAAATACACCAATCTGTGAAAGAGGCACAAACTCAGGAGACAAACTACATATTTGTCAATAACCTCCTAGAAAGAACCCTAGTAATTCTTTGAGGACCTTTGATTTAGCTTCCCTCTAAAATACATGTATAGGAAATGTTTTAGTTACCATGACATTCTTCCTTTGTTATTTGTACAAATTTTCATCACATTAAAAACAGAACACCGAGGAGGTCTGCACATGTTTTAGTGGGTATCTGTCCACTGCTTTTTATAGTCCTCCACAGGGAGCGGCTGCTCTGGTCATTTTCATTAAGAACAACAGAAAATTAAATCTTTAAACTTTAGGTTTGGGATGTAATCCATCAATATAATAGGACATAATCTATAACTCAATGTATATCATATAATAACAATATATAACATATAATAAGAAAGCAGATTGTTGGGGGGAGGGTTGGATTTTTTTTTTTAGGAAACCAGGTCCAGCTTTTTAAATAAATTGACAAATTTTAGGATACAAATGTGAGTAAATTTGTGTGTTATGGGTATTTACATGTGTGCATATATATGCATACATATAATATCATATATCATATGGTAATAGTACATAGCTTGCATGTTATAAATGCATCCTTTAATAGCATATAATGTAATGTCTTTCCCATTTCACATCTAAATCTTTGGAAAATTTCTACTCATGAAAGAGACTGATTTTTTTTTTTTTACCATTTCTGTCACTACAAACATTCTCCTACATCCCACTGACTTTAGGAAAACCCTTTATAAAACCACAAGTGGTACATCAAATATGACTAAATTATACTAAATATATTAAAAAATAATACCTAAGTGGTCCCCAGGGTCACTGGTCTACTCATTTGTCTGTATCAATTCATTTAATTTATATTTGAAATCGTTCTTTTGCTACCATCTTAGATTATTATCATGTGTTTGGCAAGGTCAAGGTTTAAATATGAGAGAATGAGAAGGTTAGAAGAGAATTCACCAAATAGCCCCATTCCTCAAACACAAGCTATGGAAGCCTGTTGAGTTCAATTTCAAGCTCCAAGAGAACAATAGTCCCTGGATCCTATGTCCCATACTAACCCTTGAGGTTATTCTGCTGAGAATCAGGTCCCTTAGCAGCTTCATCCTTCCTTGATTAGGGGTGGAGAGTGGGAGAAAGGGGGCTACCTAATGCAGAAGCTCCCTTTCCCTAAATGATCCCCATCTTTCCCAACACACCCAACCACTGCCTCCTACTCTCCTTCAGCAAGCACTCAGCTTGTGCTTCTGTCAGTGATACCTCAACAAATCTCCTCTATTTCTTCGCTACTTAACAACTCTGGGGGAAACAAAACTAAAGCAGAGAGGCAGGCCCATTCTTTGTTCTAGTTGCATTCACCCATTCCACAAAAAAAGAAAGAAAACCAGTAGTGGTTGGCTGTTGGTTTGTTTATGTGTGAGGTTGGTATTTTTATTTTGCTTTGTTCTTTGTTCCTTGTGAATTTTGTTGTTGTGTAAATACTAATAGATCTGGCCAAGTCAGTTCCTGTCTCTGGACCTCAATAGTGTTTCCTGTAAAAAAAAAAAAATGAAAGATTAAATTAGCTCATCTCTGTAGTTGCTGCCCTATGAAATCCTGACTGATTTAAGTACAGAATATTTTTACCTTCAAAATGTAAAAATAAAACAAAATAAGCACTTTAGATAAAGGATTCTTTGATAAAGTCACTTCAATTTTCTGTCACTCAGTTAACAAGCATGTAATAATTGAAAGAAAACCCCAAATGGCAACACAAGAGTCAGGCACTACTAAAAGGACTCAACTACAACAAATATACCAGGCATTATGCAAAGAGATACCAAGAATGGCAAAAACAGTCCCTGTTCCCCAAAACCTCACAGTCTAAAGGGGCAGACAAAATGCAAATAACAAGGCACATAGATGATAGATAAAAAGTAGATTAAGGGGGCGGCCAGGTAGCACAGCGAGTAAGAGCACGGGCTCCAGTGTTGAGAAGACCTGGAGATCGAATCCCGGGCTCAGACACTTAGCACCCACCCAGAAACACCTGGCCGTGTAACCTTGAGCAAGTTATTTAACCCCGATTGCTTTAAAAAAAAAAAAAGTAGATTAAGCTCATGTGAAAGGAGAAGCATTTGCAGAGAAAGGGAGAATAACAGGAAAGGCCTTCTGTAGGATTTAAAATTATACTTTCTGAGGTGGGGGGGTGCCCTGTGAAAATTGATTTTCCATTTTGTTTCCCACCTCTAATCTGACAAAGAAAATGAACAACTGCTACTACAAGTAGCCCACACCACTTTTATCATTTGGTATTCATACCAAATAGCATACACAGAACATATATGACATTATACTATATTACATATTAAAAATATATTTTGATGCTATCCTGACTAAGAAAGCTTACATTTTAAAGATGCCACCAAATATTTCTCTGAAAATTGCCCTGTTGCTATTTTGGAAAATCTGATGAATGAATGAATGAATGAATGAATGAATGAATGAATGAATGAATG
>NW_027186492.1:14133965-14153092 GCF_028583685.1 Petaurus breviceps papuanus | reverse complement strand
ATGAATGAATGAATGAATGAATGAATGAATGAATGAATGAATGAATGAATGAATGAATGAATGACAGAGGGAGGAGGAATTTCATAATTTTTTGGCAAGGGCATTATCTTCACTGGGCTGGGGTTTCATATTTTTTGAGATATTTCAAAAGCCTGGTTCAGTTTATGGTGAAGGCATTCATAGAAACAATAAGCATTTATGTATTCATGTATATGTTCAAAACCCTCTGTGACTATTCATTAGTTCTTTCACATACTTGTTGGTTTTTCCTATTTTCGTGTACTTTGCAGAAGCAGGCGTGCATTTTATCTGCTAGGTAAAGAGACCGAGATGCAGTGAAGTGAATAGTTCCTGGTCAGAAGGACTGGTTGATTAGTTGGTTAGTTGGTTGCTGCCCTTCATGCTAGAAGAGAAACAAAATGACATCACTATGTTGGAGGTCAATGGACAGTGTTTCATATAGTAGCCAATCAAACCAATATGAGTTCAAGAGGCTCTACCACAGGTCAGGCTCAAACAGTCTGCATGACCATTTGGGAGGGAGATGTCTCTCAATTTGCACGTATCATGTTTCTTTTGAGCTACTGCAATTCCGCTTAGCTCATAGAGCACAGTGCCTTCTTTGATGAGGGTATGCCCTGGTGGAAAATCCTGTGCCAGTTTCTCCCATGTCTCACAATCAATACCAAGTTCTTCAGAGAGACCTTTAGAGTTTCCTTATATCTCTTCTTCTGAAGACCATGTGAGCCCTTGCCTCATGTGAGTTTTCTGTGAAGTGGTCTTTTAGGCAAATGTACATTTGGCATTTGAACAACATGACCAGCTCATCCAGAGTCCTTTCTTGAGTTTAACTGCTAAGCATTCCAACTCTACAGTATAGAGTGCTATGTCCATGGGAGGAAGGATTAGATCAAAAGGAAACCCAAAATACCCTGACAAAGTCAGAAGATTTAGGTTCAATGCCCAGTTCTGTCTTATTTAATTGTATTAACCACAGGCAAATCTCCTTATCTCTTTGAGCTGCATTTTTCTCCTCTGTAAAATGGGGATAATGCTTACATTAACTAGCTCACAGGCTATTGTAAGGAAGGTGTTTTGTAAACTGAAAAGTGTTATGTAAATGTGTGTTGTTGTTGCTACTGCTGCTGGTAGAGTGAAATCACAAGGGAAACAGTAAAATCTGCTTTTTGCAAATCCTTTAGTGTGTAGATTCCAATATATCTGAAATGTTCTTAAGTTGCATTATTTTTTTTGGAGGGAGAGGTGTTGTGCTTCTACTTAATAGTGGGAAGAAGAAGGGGGCAAGGCAATATGGTGCACTGGGAAAGGGTAAATGGCTCAGTAGCAAGAAGACTTCAATTCAAATTCTCTCTCTGATGCTTACAATTTATGTCTCCTGGGCCTATCACTTAACCTATTTGGGCCTCAGTTTCCTCTTCTCCAAATGAAATGGCTGAATTCAGTGGTCTCCAAGATCCCTTCTAGATCTTTTTAAAAGGTTTCCTTAGGTCCTTTAACTAGCCAGTCATACAGAAAGTTGATAATCATAGGGGAGTCCAAGCCAATCCAGAATTCACAGAACTGGCCTTCTCTTTAAGTTACAGAATTAGAGACTCTGAGAGTTAGAAAAAAGAACTCAAAAGTCATCTAATCTAAACCATACTTGAAAAAGATGTCCTACTATGTATGACATCTCAAACAAGTAGCTAAATAGCCTCTGCTTGAACCCTTCTACTGAGGAGGAACCCACTACCTCCAAGACATGTTATTCCACTTTTGGGCAATTTTATTAAATAAGATGCTTTTACTGATAGCAAGCCTCCTTATGACTTCTAACCATTGTGCCTGGTTCTGCCCTCCAGAGTCAAATAAAACAAGTCCAATGCTTCTTCATATGAAATACCCATGAAATACTTGAAGACAGATACCATATTTCCCATGACCACCTGGGTTTCCTCCTCTCCAGACTAAACTTCTCTAGCTCCTTCAGCCACTGCTTCTACAGCATAGGCTCCAACCTCTTCACCATTCTGGTTGCCCTCCTCTAGAAACTCCTTAGCTTATATATCTGTAGCTTATAAAAAATTCCGTTTGTGTCTGTTGATAATTATAATCCTTCAATAGGGTCAATATTTCCCATAAAGATAGGAAATAATGGTTCTTTGTCAGTAGAAAATAAACTTCAATATAAAGAATTGGGGAGGGTGGCGTCTCTAGAATTTTTTTTTCTTGGAAATTCAATACCCTTGCTCTTGAGTTACTATTAGAGTGAATTGGAACAAAATAGCATCTTTCTATAGGAGAGATACTTTCTCTCTTGTGACTTGGGAAGAAGGAATCAGATTAGCAGTGGAAACACAGAGGAATAATGGAATGCTGTGGTCAAATGGAACCTTAATACATACAATTGATGCATAATTTATTAATTCCAAGTGCTCAAATGGATCTGTGGCCTTATATACCATTATAATTATACAGAAGTTTAACCAATGTAAATAAATTGCTACCAAAAAACAGCCAAGAGAATCCAGAAAGTGCATTAGTCAGCAAATAACAGCCTTACTTGCCAAACACAGCAAGACCAAGATAGAAAGAGATGGAGAGTTAGAGAGAGACAGAAAAAGAAAAAGAACAAACAGATACAGAGATGGAGAGAGATAGTAGTCAAAAGCAACACTAGGTTAGAATATAAACTCATCACTAAAATATTAAAAAGAAAGATAATGGAGAATTGTGAGCAGTATCATTTAATATAATAGAAACAGTGAAGGGTAAAACGCATTTTAAGAAGGCTTAACAAGAGATGCAACTAAGCAAAGCCATCCCAACAGTACATAAAGACTAAAAATGGAAGTACAACAAATGGAAGAAAAATGAAAAGTACGTTTGAAGATCAATGTAACAAGATGTTTATTCATATTCATTAAAATTATCTTTTATTAAATTTTAAATATTAGCAAAATTAAGACAAAAAAAGGAAAAAGTTCCAATCTCTAGAAACATTATGAACCAGATCATTTTAGAAAGGACATTTTAAGTTGGGTCAGATAATTTCTGCTTCTGAAAACCACTTTAAGGGTCATCCTGAATATCTGTCTACCAAAGCAAATTCAAGGCATCCAAGTTTTAGAGGGCACAGTGATAATGCCTGATGCCACCACTGTTTCTGTATAACCTCACTTTTTCATATCCTAGTAACCTTTTTGCCTACTAATTCTAGCTTTCCCTCAGTAAATCAAGGTCTTCAAGAGGCTAATTTGGGGGGAAGACAGGTGTCAAAGCAGACAGAGTACCAGGCCTAGAGTCAGGAAGATTCCTCTTTCTGAGTTCAAATTTGGCCTCAGACACTTAGCTATGTGACCCTGGGCAAATCACTTAACCCTGTTTCTCATAAGTTTCTTATCTGCAAAAATGAGCTGGGGAAGGTAATGGCGAAGTATTCCACTACCTTTGCCAAGAAAACCCCAAATGGCATCACAAAGAGTCAGGCATGACTGACCAACATCAAAAACAAATTTGGGGGATGTTGTAGCAGAAATTGATCTTTCAGACAAGATATGGAAGAGATGAGCTATGAGTTACCCTCCAACTCTAACTTTCCATGATTCCTATACACAATCATTGTCAATGTTGTCCCTTATAGTTCAGTGAGTTCATCACTCTGGGTTTCAATTTTTCCATCTATAAAATAAGGGAGTTATTCTAGATAGTATTTTGGGTCAAAGTTGGTGATTTGTTTAGGATTCTCTGATTTCTTCAACTTAGACCATCAGAGAAAGGTAGAGGCTGAGCTTTTAAAACGGAGATAGCTCAAGAAAATTAATAGTCCTTCCTATTCCTGATTGTCCCTATGACATCAGAGGGCAAAAGTGTTAGCTACTACACGGGTAAGCATCATTGGCCATTAAAGTTTAGAAAATCAATTGACCCAGCAAAGGAGAAGAAACATTATGTGAAATAGTATAAGATAGTGGAGAGCATACTGCCCTGCATTTAAGTCTCTACTCTGCCATTAACTAGTTGTATAATTTTGGGCAAATAAATTCACCTCTCTGGGCCTCTGTTTCCTCACCTGTGAAATGAAGAGATTGTATTTGAAAACTTTAGACTGATTCCTTCCAGTTTTGAGCCTATGAGCAGATAGTATATAAGTCTTCTCCATCTCCTTCAGTCTTTTTAAAAACACCTCTAAAGAACTCTTCTGCAACCAGTAGGAAGGCCCAATGTCTTCTGGCCATTTTGTATTTAGTCAAAACATGCAGGATTTAATTCAATTAGACAAACATATATCAAGTATCAACTATGTCCAAGCTACTGCGCTAAGCACTGGGAACGTAAAGACAAAACTAAAGGAATTTCTGACTTCAAAGAACTTGAATTCAGATCTTAACAATAAATACTCATAAATATGAGTTCAGTGTTATCTGGTTATGATTGAATGATAAGCTTATCTTCTTTACTTTTTTAAATGTAGAAAAATTTATTTAAAAAAAGTTATTGCCACTTAACCCCAACTGCCCTGCAAAAAGCAAAAAAAAAGAAAGAAAAAATAAATAAATTATAGCAGATACAAACTTGATACTGCTCACATTTCCTCCACCCCCAATTAATGCTTTTTTTTACTATACATCCACCAAATATGATGCCCACTCTCAAACTCTGTTGTTACCACATATGCATATATTCTATAGCATGTAGGTGTCCCACTGATAAAAATTGGAAAAACAAATTTAACAAACTTCAAAGATAGATAAAGAATGCAAGCTCTGAAATTGTTCATTCACTCTGTATATGTTTGGAATTATGTAAGAAAATTGTCCATAACCAGCAATCTCACTAATGGGAATGTGCACCAAGGAAGTCAAAGACAGAAACAAAGTCTCAAATTTAATGAACTATTCATAGCAATATTCTTTGTGGTGGCAAAGAACTAGAAATGAAGTCAATACTCATTAACTGGGGAATAACTGAAAATACTATGTCATTTCAGCATAATGGAATATCATTATGTTGTAGAAAATAACAAACTTGGGGGATTCATAGAAATATGGGAAGATTTGTATTACTGATAAAGAATGAAATAAGTAAGGGGCGGCCAGGTGGCTCAGCAAGTAAGAGCACCGTCTCCAGTGTCGGGATGACCTGGAGATCGAATCCCGGGCTCAGACACTCAGCACCACACCCAGAAATAACTGGCCATGTAACCTTGAGCAAGTTACTTAACCCTGATTGCTTAAAAAAAGAAGAATGAAATAAGTAGGAACAAGAAAATAATACACAGAATAATTGCAAAAATATAAATGAAAAGATCACTAAAAGCAAGTTAAATTCTGAGTAATTAAAAAGTTCATGAAGGTTACAGAAAGCAGGTTATTAAACACATCTCTACTCTCACACAAAAGAATTACACAACGACTAAGACAGAATATTGCATATGATGTTAGATGTAGTCAATATGGCACATGTGTTCACTTAAGTTTTTTTTTTTCCAGAAAAGTAGATTGAATCTGGAAGGGGGTAAGGTAGAAAATTACAGTGATATAAGAACAAAAGGCAATAAAATTTAAGGTTTTCTTTTTTTAAAGATAGATGGAAAACTTTTTAAAGTTTACTCAATTATAACAACAAGGACAAATGGTAACATGCATCTATACAGCATATGTATATTCCATACATTTGAAATACATTTTGATCATTACTTAAATAAAAGAAAATGTTTTGAGATTACTAGTTAGTTTTTTTAAGTATCTTTACATTTATTATCCTGGTAAGAAACAAGTGTCTTCTCCCTGCTGGATTTCAGCTTATTCATCTGTAAAATGGGCTAGATTTCCAAGGTTCTTTTCTAACTCTAGAATTCTGCAATTTTTGAATTATACAAAGTAGCATTTAAACTTGTTTAAATAGTGGCCAGTGGCTATTTGAGACAAATGTCTGACTTCTGTGGAAAATCATATTTTTATTTGAGTAGTATTTTATTAAGAATTCAATACATTTTCCCTTTGATATCAAGTAGATTACTTGATTTTGAACATTTCATTATTTCTATCATAAAAAGTTATACTAATGAAAAAATTTGACCAACTTTTTTTGAAAATAAAACACATAATTCTCCATTAATTCCTAGGAACTTTTTTGTTTACTTTTTTTATTCTCTATATCACATGACACAGTACTTTGCAATTATGATAACTCAAGAAATATTGGTGTGTATGTGTACACACACATGAGCAAACTATGTCATTGGAATTTAGTATGATGTACAAGAAAAATCAGTGGGCTTGTTATCAAAAAGACTACAGTATGAGTCCCAGTTCTTCAATTTGCTACCGTGTGACCTTGAGAAAGTTGTTTACTCTATTTTACCCTCAACAAATTGGGAGATATATTTCTCCTAGAATATATTTTATCCAAATATTTTTCTATTATTTTGGTACCTCATCATGGAGTAGTCACCCTGAGGTCTTAAAGACAATTCCAGTAGATCTCAAGCTTTGGTAGTTTCTCCCAAGAAGAAAAAGTGGTTTGAGTATGGGTCTAGAGATAGTCTGAGTCTGCTTTTCAAGAACCAGTCTATGGAGACACTCATCTCCAGATAGCATGCCAGCAAGGGATAACTTTTTTTTTTTACCATGGTACCTCATGAAATAATAAAAATACTGAACATTATTCAAACCTAAGTGTTATTATTCTGTTTCCAGAGGAATTGTGACAGAGTAGCAACAAAAACGAATCAGAGGATACTAAGAATCATAGTTTTTAAATTATCTGCAAACATTAATTTAATTGTTGGTACTCTTTAAGTATAATCTTTGTCCAGTGAAAAATATGTTAATATTCAATTAAAAGAACTGAGCTACATCTATGCTGACATTCTCACTATAAATGAAATTAGAAGACATAAGGAAGATAGAGTTTAATTAATTAACTAATTAATTAATATAAAGGAGGGAGTGGATATTAAGTATTTACTACGTGGCAAGCACTGTGCTAAGCTCTGCAGATGCAGATACAAATACAAAAGCAAACGCAATCCCTATCCTGAAGGTACTTACATTCTAATGTGAGAGGTAACTCATATGGAGGAAGGATGGTAGGGGAGGGATATTTGCTTTGACAAATTACAGGGATGGTGAGTGTAGCAATCATGGAGTAGGTTGGCACACTCTCTTGAGAAGAAATGACAATATTGATTTGGCTATGGTTCTAGAACTGGAAAGAGTAGGAAGAACACAAACATGGCAGCAATGTGACTAATGTGAAGACATCTGGGGAGTAAATGAAGCATGCCTAGAACTGACTTAGATGTATGTGAGCTATATGAGGTAATCACCAATCGGGATAGTGGAGCCCTAAGGCAGGAGATCCAGAGATGAAAGGGTTAATTCCCCCAGGACATGGTTTCTGGTGAGAAGAGCTGGTGAGAAGGCCAGGTTATAGAATATAAGGATGTAAGAATGGTTCTCAGTTTCTCCTCAGAAAGGCAAAAGAAGAGGTGGCAGAATAGGCTCATTGTGCTTCTAAATAGCATTTCATGGGATAATTGGATATCTAACCTTTACTTCTTCATGATGAATATAAACAAACCACCATAAAGATAAATTCAGCTTATGTCCACATACATTTCAGTCAACAAAGTGAAAAAAATTCTATTAAAATAGACAAAATCCACCACATTAAAGGACTATATACTCAATAGCAGAAGCATAGATACAGGAAAGAAAACTCAAAACTATGTTAGAAAATGTGATTCAATGGCTTTTTGCTTTATTTACATTTTCATCTTTCCTCTTGCACATTTCTTCTGGAGAAAGGAAGGGGCGAAATGTCTCCCCTTCCCATTCCACACCCAAGCTATTAATAATCTCTTGGAATAGAAGCTCATGTCATAAGCATACATGTTTGTTTACTTGGATCATAAGCAGAGTTCGTGGACACTCTTCCCAAACACCCAACCTTCTATATCAAGGGGAAAGGATTACAATTTCCTAGATACTATGAGTCAGGAATCTAATCTTCTAGTTCCAGAAGGGCAATTTATGGGACAAATCTCAGCATTAGGAATTGTATCTTAAAGTGTATTATAAATACATCTTAGGAGTGAACTTAATGTAACACACCCTCTAATTTCCCCCTTCTCCTTTCTCCTCTTTCATTGCGGAGTGAAACATATCTCTTCCAAACTCTGTGTGGGTGTATTCTTTCCTCCTTTTCCCAGTTCAGATGAGTGTGACATTCAAGTGTCTGAGACCCCAAGTTCAAGAATTCTAGGTCCTAGTCTTCTTGAGAGAAGAGGAGTTCTTGGACAGTATACCTCTTGGAGAAAAAAAATAGAATTGTCCATGTACCTCTACAATCAAAAGAGTAGTGTGGGTTAAAGCCACATGATGTAGGAATGAAAGCTCAGTGCTTTGCTACTCTAATATTACAGTGAGTTGTTTGGAGAATAAGGTAGAGATCTGATGGAAAGGGGAATTGCTTTCCAACAGCTCCAAAGTAGATTTCCTTTGTAAGGAAGTCTAAGCTTTCAGAATACAGTCAAAGGGGTTCAATGTGTGCATGGGTCTTTAGGGGCTAAAAAGAAGCACTCACTGTAATGCTGAGGTATCACTTACTTAACAACCCTAAAGTAGATTTGCTTTACAGATGGTGTCTAGGAATGATTACATGGGAGTGTGAGGAGAAACTTCAACAGAAAGTCAAAGGGTTGACCTGATAGCTACTCTAAATTCAGTTCCCTTCTGAGGGTAGCATATGTATATTCTAAGTGTTTTGTGTGTTTTCTGTATTTGTTTATGAACTTCTGTGAATCCTTTACACCTTCTGCATTATTTGTGAGATGAAGTGAATGTTGTTTTCTACCCATTAAAAAAAATAAAATATAGCTCATGCTTAAAGTATGAAAGAGGTCAGATGTCTACAGTTTGCATAGCAGTCTCATACTTGTATAAAGAGAACTTTCTCTGCAAAAAGTCAGAAGTCACTATGACAAGCACTGAATGATATCATAAAACATGAAATTGACTGTGTATTATCAAACAAGAAACAAGTTACAGATTTGACAGTCATTTCAGAATCATCTATCTGTGTTCAGATTGTTGACTGGTTAGAACAAATGTCAAAGAAAATATCAAATTAGAAGAGAATATAAAAAGTACTTCCAACTCAAATAGCTTAACCAAGCTGTCACCTCCAAAATGTTGACAAAACAAGAAAGATCCTAGAACCTCTCTAGAAGGGATATTATTAGTGACAATCTAGTACAGGGATTCTTTTTAAATTAAACTTTATTTTCTTCAATTGGCAAAAATCTGTCTTCTCTCCCTCCCATTCCCCTTCCCTGAAATCAGTTTCCTCATTGGCCATGTCCAAAAAGAAAAGTCTCATTCTGTACTCTGAGTCTTTCCCTCTATCAGGAAGTAGGTAGCATGCTTAATCATGAGTCCTCTGGAATAGTGGTTGGTCATTACACTAATCAGAGTTCCCAAGTCACTTGAAGTTGTTTGACATTGTTATTGTGTAAATTATTCTTCTGGTTCTGCTCACTTCACTTTGCCTTGTTCATACAAATCCTCTCAGGTTTCTCTAAAACAATCCTTTCTTCAGTTATTACAGAACAATAGTATTTTATCACATTTATATACCATAATTTATTCAGCTATGTTCCAATTTATGGGCACTCCCTCAGTTTTCAATTCGTTCCCACCACAAAAATATCTATTTTTGTACATTCTTAGATGTAGATCTATCTTCTCTCCTTGTAATGGCAAGCAAAATAGTACTTTGCTGCTTGTTTCAGTTATTCAAGTGCCTTTGAGCCTCATCTTTAATTGTATCAAAAGTCTTTGTTGGAAACAGTATACATTGTGTTGTCCTTAATAGGCCAAAGTGAGTTTGGAGATGTTCCTTGCCCTTAAGAGGCCTAACATTACAACATGGATCCCACAGCGGGAGGAATTTGCCAAAAGAGTGGAACAGGAAGGGTGGAACAGGAAGGAGCAGAGCAGAGAAAAACTCGAGCATAGCTGGGACCAAGCAGAACTGAGAGGGAGAATGTTTGTGATGTTGGCACCCTGTCTGTCTGTTCTGTCTGTCTTGATATTACTTTGTCAGAATGAAGCATTCTGTCTGTTGAAAGAGGACTTTATTGATGTTACAGAAGTCCTGGGATTTACTGTTGATTTGTGTTTGATTTCTCAGACAGAAGTGTTGTCTGTTGATTTGTGTTACTTAGACAGAAAATGAATTGAGATGATAGTGCTGGCAATGTGTGTAAATATTGTTGTATTGCTCTGTTAAGCTTTGTCTTCCTAGAAACAGAAACTTAGAAGAGCTTGGAGTGGAGGATTAAGTTGAGCTATGAAACAGGAGTGGAGAGATGCCTACATATGAGTCCTGGCAAGAGTCCATGTGAATTCAGGTAAGAGCTGGGAGCGGTCAGCCCATGGAAGAGGAGCCTTGGCATTTGGAAGTCAGTCTGGAGTTAAAATGAAAGAAGACTTTAGTTGGGTATTCTGTATTGACTGCTGAGATTGGCACTTATAGTGACCCAGGGGTGGATGGTGTTTGTACTTTCTGCTACCCCTTAAGGATGAATGGCTTAAGGATGGTTACCCCTTGAGGATGATTGGAAGTCAGCCTAGAGTCAAGATGAAAGACTTTACTTGGCTACTCTATATTGATCAATGAGATTTTGATGTTATATTATTGTAAATGTTGTGCTTTAGTTTCTTGAATATTATGCTTTAGTTTATTACTGAATAAACAGAGAGTTCAGTATACTATTTGATTAGACCCTTAAAGTTATTCACAGTAGCAGTCCTTGGGAGAGTTGCTTGAGATTGGCTTTATATTCCTCTAACTTCCCCTTCTCCTTTCTTTTTTTTTTTGCCAAGTGAAATGTACTTCTGTATGTGTGTATTATCACTCAATATTAGAATGCAAGCAATTTAACCTGGTTTAGTTTCTTATGGTTGTTCATTTATGTTTACCTTTTCATGTTTCTCTTGATTCTTGTGTTTGTACTACAAAGTTTTTACACAGCTCTAGTTATTCACCAGGTGTGCTTGGAAATCCTTTATTTCATTAATTAAAGATTCATATTTCCGCTATCAGATTAAATTCCATTATGCTGGGTAAATTATTCTTAGCTGTAAGCCTATATCATTTACCTTCTGGAATACTGTATTCCAAACTCCCTGCTTCTTGAGAGTGGTCATTGCTAAATCTTGTGTGATAGTAATTATGACTCCTCAGGACTTGAATTATTTCTTTGTGGTTGCTTTCAGTCATTTTTTTTTTTTGCTTTTTTGAAGGGCAATTGGGATTAAGTGACTTGCCCAAGGTCACATGGCTAGTTTTTTGTGTTAAGTGTCTGAGGCCGGATCTGAACCCAGGTCATCCTGACTCCAGGGTGGTGCTCTATTCACTGCACCACCTAGCTGCCCTATAGTAATTTTTCTTTAACATAGAAGTTCTAGATTTGAACTATAATGTTCCTGGGACTTTTTATATATGGGTTTCTTTCAGGAAGTGACCAATGGATTCTGTTTTTACGTTGACTTCTGGATCTAAGAGATCTGGGCAGTTTTAAAATAAGATTTCTTGTAATATGGTGTCTAAGGTCTTTTTTGCTCATGGTTTCCAGGTAATCCAATGATTTTTAAATTTTTCCTTGATCTGTATTCCAAGTCAGTTGTTATAGCTATAATTTATATTTTATTCTATTTTTCCTGCTTTTTTATTTTTAAAAGTATTTTTTGTTTGTCTAGTGGAATTACTTGCTTCTCTTTGGTCCATTGTAAGTTTCAAGGAGTTTTCTGCTTAGACAAAATTTTGTACCTCTTACTCCAAGATATGAATTTCCATCCTAATTCTTCCTTCCATAGCTCTCATTCCTTTTACAATATTTTTTCTCTAATGCACTCATTTCACTCATAAAAGTATTTCAAACTCTTGCTTAATCCCTTCAAGGAATTCTAGTTGAATTTGTACCCACTCTATGTTTTTCATTGAGGCTTTTTTGTACATGTTTTGGTGTAATTTTCTTCTGGGTTTCTGTCTTGAGCGTCTCTGTATCCATACTAGCTTTTGATGATGGGATATTTTTTGCTTGCTCTTTTTTCTGACCTACTTTCTAACTTTGTCTTTTATGTTATAGGGGATACCTGGGTTGGTCCTAAACTCTTTCTTGAGTTATAGAATGCTGTGTTATTCCAGGAACTCAGGATGGAAATGAGATCTTTCAGTGCTCCAAATGTTTTCTGGTTTAGGGAAGAGACTAATCACTGCCACCCTGGTCTGACTCCTTCAAGTTTTTTATGTGAGTTTGGATATGAACAAGGCTATGGGCTTGCCTCATTTGGGGTTGCAATTAAATAGTGCTGGACTCAGCCACGATCAGTCAGCTGGAAAGTACTGATAGTTCAAAGTGACAGAATTCTAGGCTTCCTTTTGGTCTGGAATATCTACCCTAGTTATCCTCTTGTAAACTGGGATAGAAACTGGAATTGAGACCTCAGTCTACCCTTGGGATCTGAGTCACATATCTCCTGCTTGCTTCTGAACCGCTCCTTGTTAAATACACAGTTTTAGGCCCTCAACAGAATCTCCCCCTGGAATGTTACCCCTAGGCACAAGTTCCCTCCTTAGTCTACCCTGGTTCTATTACCTAGAACTAGATAATGAACAAGAGATCTGCCAGTTGACACCTATTCCTGCATTATAGACAAATTTAGACCCGTCTATGCCGGCTTGGGGACCTCTTTTTGCCCTAGTGCATAGTGTCTCCCAGCTGGAAGGCTCTTAACCAGACCTTGTTCCCAGTATCTGCAGATCTCTCTGATTCCTTATGCTTTCTTTGGCTGGAAAAAAAGACTCACTGTTGTTCTGGTCTTAGATTTGTCCATCAGGACTCAGTCTGGTAAACTTTCTAGATGCATTTAAAGGTGTTATGGATGGGGGTGGGGTGCAGGGTGCCTGCTATACTCTGCCATCTTGGTTCCCTGGCTAAGAGGTTTGTTTCCTTTTTTGTGTCATGGGCCCTTTTGGCAGTTGTGAAGTCTATAAACTCCTTTGAATAATGTTTTTAAATACATAAATTATATATTTTATAAATTATTTATATTATTTTATATAAATTATATATATAATTATGTTAAATTATATAAAATTACAAATGAAACCAAATATAATAAAACAGTCATTAAAAGTTTTAATTGTTCATGAGGTTTTGAACCCCTTTTTAGAGGTTATAAGGAGCAGAGCAAGGATTCAAGCTCAGACCTTTTGATTCTAAATTCAATGCTTTTTTTCTCTATCATAATATCCTAAAGAAGCTTAACCAGTGAAAAACAGTTAATACTAAAACTTAGCCAAGACTCAAGTGGAAGGAGTGTTGCATTTGACTTTTTGTTTGCATATGATTGTGCATTTAATGTAGCCTCTGAAACTGAGATGCAACAAAGTATGGATCAATTCTTTGTGGCTTGTACTAATTTTGGCCTAACAACACCAAAAAGGTGTTCAAAAAACAGGTGCTCCATCAGCCACACAATCCATACATGGAACCATCAGTTATAGCATATGGAGAAGTTTTGAATGCTGTGGATGAGTTCACTTACCTTGACGGTATACTTTCCAGGGATGTACACACTGATAATGAGGTTGATGCATGCATTGCCAGACCTAGCTCATTGTTTGGGAGGCTCCAAAGGGAAGTGTGGGAGAGAAGAGGTATTAGACTGACTATCAAACTTAAGGTCTACAGAGCTATTGTGCTGATCTCATTATTGTATGCCTGTGAAACCTCAACAGTTATACCAGTGCCATGCCAGGAAACTTCCATTTGAATTGTCTTAGAAAGATTCTGAAGATCTTCTGGCATGATAAGATACCAGACACTGAGGTTCTTTCTCGAACTAAACTGCCAACCATTCAAACTCTACTGCAGAGAATTCAACTACAATGGGCTGACCACATTGTTCAAATGCTAAATGTATACTTGCCAAAAAGACTATTTTATGGAGAACTCACACAGGGAAAGTGTTCATATGGTGGTCAGACAAGGACACTCTCAAAGTCTCTCTTAAGAACTTTGTGATTGATTGTGTGATATGGGAGACACTGGCACAGGACCTCCCAGCATGGCATGCTCTCATCAGAGAATGATGAGAGAATGTGCAATATGAGCAAAGTGGAATTGAAGTAGCTCAAAAGAAACAAGAGGTACACAAATTTAAAGAATCCACCTCAGACGTTTATATGGATTGTTTGGGCCCCAACCTGTGGTAGAGCATTCTGATCTCATATTGTTCATCAGCCACTGTGATTTTTTTTGAGGGGGGAAGGCAAAGCAATTGGGGTTAAGTGTCTTGCCCAAGGTCACACAGATAGTTAAATGTTGTGTCTGAGACTGGATTTGAACTCAGGTCCTCCTGACTTCAGGGCTGGTGCTCTATTCACTATTCACTGTACCACCTAGTTGCCCCAGATACACTGTGATTTAACCCTATCAGTGGTATAATTTTGGTCCTCTTTGAAAACAAAGGAAGTCAATGTGCATACATTTATATGTGTGTATATGTATATGTACACATGTAAATATACATATTGCAATGTGTATGTATGTGTGCATAAACATATACATGAATATGCATATATATACATATACATATATATATGAAATAGTCTAGTACCAAGGAGAGATCCACATGGATTTCTCAGGAGATGTCCCTTCCCAGATTACATAAATTCATTAATAACTATTCTTTGAATTCAATATTTCAACCAATTCCACCTGTTATTTGTTGTGTAGATTAATAGCTGGGTAAACTCTATGTAAAGCTCTGCTAAGGTGAGTGGAGTAGTCAATCTTGCCTAGCAGATCTTCAAGATCTGCTAAGTAATAGATGATTGTTCTTCCCTTAGTATGGAAATAACACCATGCATGTACATATATCTTTGATTTTTATTCAGTGCTACTAGCAAGGACACACTGTCCACAGCCAGTCAATCATAGAATTCCAGAGTTGGAGAGGACCTCAAGGTCATCTAGTACAAACTTGAAGAAAAAAAAAACATAAATCTCCTCTTCAGCATTCCTGAAAATTTATCATCTTGTCATTGCTCAATGATTTGTAAGGCAACTAATTACACTTTTGGACTGCTTTCATTATTAGGATTTTTTTCTTACTTTGATCCAAAATATGTCTCTTTATGGCTTCCACTCTGTTCCTAGGTTTATACTCTGGGACTGAGATGAACAAATCTAACTTCCCTTTAGCATCACAACTCTTCAATTAACTTAAAAGTCATTTCTCATGTCTCCTTTGAAGAATTCTCTTCCCTGAGCTAAACATTCCCAGGTCTTTCAAACCAGTCTTCATGTGGCATGGCTATCAGTCCCCTCCCTGAATGTACTCCATTTTGTCAATGTCTTCCCTAAAAGTGGGCACCTAGAATTGAATGTGATTCTCCATATGGGGTCTGACCAAGGAAGAATAGAGCAGGACTGTCATGTCTTTTGCTCTGGACACCATGCTTCTTTATGCAATCCAGGATTATATTAGCTTTTTTGTCTACCATGTCACCTTGGACACTCAGAGGGAGTGTGTGCTTCACTAAAATCCCCATGTGTTTTTTCATATGAACTGCTATCTAGCTATTCTTCTCCCCGCATCCTGTACTTCTGCAGCTCAATCTTCAAACCCAAATATAAAACTTTACATTTTATCCATATTAAATTTCATCTAACTGCAATTTTGTCTATCCCTATTACCTTTGATTTGTTTACCCTATATATGTCCCTATATATATTTACCCTATTATATGTCATATAATGTACTCTTCTCAGCTTCATACAATCTGAAATTTTGATAAGCATTCTTTCATCCATCCATCCTATCCTAGAGAGGTTAAAGAACTGACCTCAAAGTGGAATTCCTAAGTTCAGGTCCTGTTTTTTATATATATATTGGCTATGTGACCCTGGGTAAGTCACATAGATTCTAACCTGCATCATGAGATGGAATTTCCCCACCTGAGAGTTCCCTAAACCAATGGAATCAAAAATTCTCATTCCTAATCCTATCTTTCATCCATATTATTAATATAAAAATAAAACAATAGAAGGCTAAAAACAGTTTTCTGGGACACTCATTTCCCCCAGAGAAGAAAAGTTCACCACTCCACTATGCCTCTGCCTTATGCATTGTATCCCTATTCTATTTCCCTAATCTTGAGTCCCTATCTTGGTACTCAGGACCACAGAGCAACACATTAATTCTAGAGTCTTTTCTTCCTTTAGCCAATATTGTTAAGTACTAACACACTGCACCATGAAACCCAGCCCATAATATGGTACATGTTACTGGTTGCAAGATTCTCCACTGGCCTAAGTTCCCCTTTTTTGCCTGGCATGTGTTTTCTTTCACACTGTGCCTCTGCCTACCTGGCAAGACATCCACCTACTATGTAAAGGAGACTCCCTTATCAAGCAACTTCTCCAGGTAGACCTCTAAAATGTTCCATGTCGCTTCTTGGATATTTTGGAGGATCTATAATCCCATCAATGTTGCTAATGGCACAAATCACAACCCATCCATATCTGTCCATCCTGTATGATTCATGTAAGCTTGAGATCTGGATGAAACAAATGACACAGAAAGGTCTTAAATAAATGAGAAATGGAAAGGATGAATAAGGCTGAGAAAAATCAAGTACTTTCTTGATCCCCTTTAAAATGGGCTATAAAGGCTTGGTCATGATTCATAAAACTTTTTGCAAGATTAATCCTAGACAACAAAAAGGTGATGGGTAGAAGTTGATACAATTTCCACTGGGATTTGTGTTTAGAAGTTTATAAAAACAGTGGTGCTTATCTGACTTAGATTTTCTTTTACTGTGGAGTATTCCACCTCTATCTCTCACATTTTATTCTTGACCCCAAAGGGATCAAGAAGAAAAGAAGGAATATGGTCAGGAAGTAAAGAGGGAATAGCCAAGGGTGGCTTTAAATGCTGGTTGAGTCTCTCTTTCTTCTTTGCTGTGTGTTGGTCCAACTGTTGAGTGTGGACTTGGCTGTGGGGTTAAACAGTGCTGGAGTTGGGGCATTCTCTCTAGCTTCCTTCCTTTACCATATCCATAAATATAAAGTTGTTCATTGAAACAGGAACATTGGGAAGTGCTACTGTATGTCCCTACTGGGAGAGTTCAGGGATGACAGAAAGGGAAGTCATTAACATACCAGACGGTGCAATTACATATTTGGAAAAATTCTCTGAGTGAGAAGTTTAAAGAAAAAAAATGGATCAAAGATGGAACCTTGAAAGATACTCATTGTTGATGGGCAAGAACAAGAAACATAAGAAAAGAAGAGGTTTTTAGGGATTGTTTCAGATTTGAGGCACAGTCTGATGAAATAAAGAATACTGACCTTGGATTTACAGATCCTGAATTCAAATCCTAACTATACTACTTTGCTATCTGTATGACTTTTAGCAAGGCATTTAACCTTTCTGAGACTCAGTTACCTCATCAGTTAAGAAAATAAGGAGGATATACTAAATGACCTCTAAAGGTTCCTTCCAGTTCTGACTCTGTTAGCCTAAGATTCTAGTCTATGTATGATTTCTCTGATAAATCTTTAATAGGTAGGTCAGAGTCACTACCTGTGATGAAGTTGATTGCAAAAAGTCCTAATCTCTAGTCTCTCCACTTTGCCATCTCCAAATCACAGTTCGCTAGATGAATGGTCAGACTCTTCTTGAAAAACAAAGAAGCAGTTCTCTTGGCATGCTAACTGAATACTCAGAATTATTATGAAGGTAATAATAATACACCTATGTAAACACATGCACTTGCCAAAATGAATCTTTTGGCCTCAAGAATAATTAGACTGGGGGCAGCTAGGTAGCTCAGTGAGTAAAGCGCCAGCCCTGGAGTCAGAAGGACCCGAGTTCGGTTCCGGCCTCAGACACTTAACACCCATACAAAAAACTAGTTGTGTAACCTTGGGCAAATTACTTAACCCCAATTTCCTTCCAAAAGGCAAAAAAAAAATTAGACTGTTAAGAATAAAAATCTATACAGATAGATACACAAAATAATCAACAGATAGTCTTATATTTGACTGGTATAAACTCTATATTGCCTGCAATATAACAAAGGTGATAGAAAAGGCATTATCTCAGTTAAAATCAGAAAATTCAGACAAATTGTCCAGTCAGTATTTACTAAATACTTACTATGTGCCAAGCTCTGTGATGAGCACCAGGGTACAAAGAAAAGCAAAAATAGTCTCTGCTCTTAAGTAACTTATGGTCCAATAGAGAAGACAACATGCAAAAGACTATGTACAAATAAGATATGTAGAAGATAAATTAGATATTATCTCAGAGGGAAGGGGTTAATATTAAACAGGACATTAAAAGAAAGGAAGACTTCAGCTAAGACTCAAAGGAAGTCAGGAGACAGAGATGAGGTAAGGGAGCATTGCAGGCATAGGGTATAGACAGTAAAAATATACCAAGATCGGAGATGAAGGGTCTTGTTTGAGGAACAGCAAGGAGGTCAGTGTGTTTATGGATCCTGCCTGCCTTGGAGAAACCTTTTTCACCCTTTTCTTACCTTTCCTACCTTCCTGGGATAGCTTCATACATAGTAATGATTAGTATTGTTATCATTAGAGGAAAGTAGATATTATTTTAAATTGTTTAACAAATATGAAAAGTTAAATGCAGTATAAATGAGAAGGTAGCAGAGGTGCCATAAATTGTTTTTAATCAGACTTTGAATGAGTTTAGGGACACTCTACAGAACCTTCTAGTACCACATAGTCATATCCATTAATTGCCAAAGAAAATGCTGGTATCAAAAACATTTCCATGAGACAATGTTTGTTTTAAAATAGATGTTATGGTAGAAATAGACCATCATGAATAAACATTGCCACGATCACCTGAAACAGTTTCTCATGTACTCAACAGCTCAATTATTACATATTCCACAGTTGCACAGATGGATTGTATGAGTCGTTATGAAACCAGAATCACAGAATTTCAGAGGCAGAAGAGGGAGGGAGGGGGGGAGAGAGAGAGAGAGAGAGAGAGAGAGAGAGAGAGAGAGAG
>NW_027186492.1:14117464-14133865 GCF_028583685.1 Petaurus breviceps papuanus | reverse complement strand
AGAGAGACAGAGAGAGAGACAGAGAGAGAGACAAAGAGAGAGAGACAGAGAGAGAGAGACAAAGAGAGAGAGACAGAGAGAGACAGAGACAGAGAGAGAGAGACAGAGAGAGACAGAGAGAGAGACAGAGAGACAGAGAGAGAGAAGAGAGAGAAAGAGAGAGGAGAGAAGAAAGAGAGAGGAGAGGAGAGAGAAGAGAGAGGAGAGAGAAGAGAGGAGAGAAGAGAGAGGAGAGAAGAGAGAGAGGAGAGAGTGAAAAGAGAGAGAAGAGAGAGAGAGGAGATAGAGAGAGAGAGACAGAGAGAGAGAAAAGAGAGAGAGAAGAGAGAAGAGAGAGAGGGGAGAGAAGAGAGAGGGGAGAGAGAGAAGAGAGAGAAGAGAGGAGAGAGACAGAGACAGAGAGACAGAGAGAGAGAGAGAGAGAAGAGAGAGAGAGGGGAGAGAGAGAAAAGAGAGAGAGAAGAGAGAAGGGAGAGAGAGAAGAGAGAGAGAGGAGAGAGAGGGGAGAGAGAAGAGAGGAGAGACAGAGACAGAGACCGAGACAGAGAGAGAGAGAGAGAGAAAGAGAGAGAGAGAGAGAGAGAGAGAGAGAGAGAGAGAGAGAGAGAGAGAGAGAGAGAGAGAGAGAGAGAGAGAGAGAAGAGAGAAGAGAGGAGAGAGAGAAAAGAGAGAGGGGAGAGAGATAGGAGAGAGAGGGGAGAAAGGAGAGACAGACAGAGAGAGAGAGAGAAATCTTCTGTTTCAACTACATTTCACAGATGTGGAAGCTAAGGTTTAGAGAGGGTAAGAGAGGTAATATAGTATAAAAGGGCTCTGTACTTAGAGTCACAAGACCTGGATTGAGTCCCACCTATGTGACACTGAGCAAACCACCACTTGGCCCTTCTAGAACCTACTTAGTTTCCTCATTTGTAAAAAGAAGGCACTATATTAAATGACCACCAAAGTCTCCTGGCTCTGTGATCTGATGGTCCTAAAACAACATGCATGTTGTGCTTTATAATATTTCCTTCACTGACACTTGAAAGCATCAGATATCAATTTGATAAGGTTATTCCATGTCCTAGTGAAGACTGCAACCCTTCCTCACCTTCTCATCTTGAATAATTCTTGTCTATGTCCTTTCATAAATTCCTCATAAAGGATAGACTCAATTTATTGGCCTTTATCTAGGAACATTTCATGGGTACAATTGAAACGCTTGGCTGGTCCATGTGTTATTCCTTCTTGTTCCTATGTAACAAGGACACTTCCTTTTCTGATCACACATTTCTTGGATGATAGTCTCTGTGCCGTTTCTGCCACACAAATCATTTTTGACAATGTGTTGCTACTTACTTATGCCCACAAAGCATGTCTCCAATACCCCTGGAGTAACCTGAAATTTAGATTCTTTGTTCTATAATTTACAAGATAGAATCACTGGGGAAATATTAATGTTTAATAAAAGATAGGATGTGTTTGATTCTTCTTCCTTTGACCAGTGTTAGACAGCCTCTCTCTTTGTGTCATTGATGGAGTCTAACTATCATTCCTAATGCAAGAGAAATCATTTCCTCTTTGAAGATCCAGGTCTACTTTCCAAGGGAAGTGCCTCAAATCTTGTCACATATCTCCAAAATATCATGCTCAGGTCTTAGAACTTTTCACATGGAGTTTTGAAACATCCTCCTAATTAAATTCCTTGTTTCCAGTCTTTTCTTTTTGTCCAACCTGTCCTTCACATTGGCTAATTCTCTTTTTTTCTGTTCTCTTTGTCTATGGACATTTTCATTTTTGCTTTTACTGGTATTTTTCAGTCATATCTGATTCTTTGTAAACCCATTTGAGGTTTTCTTGGCAAAGATATTGGCATGGTTTGCCATTTCCTTCTGCAGTTCATTTTATAGATGAGGAAAGTAAGGCAAAGAGGGTTAAGTGACTTGCCCAGGGTCACACAGCTACTAAGTGTCAGAGGCCAGATTCGAACTCAGGAAGAAGAGTCTTCCTGACTACGGGACCAGCACTCTATCCATTGTACCACCAAGCTGCCCTCAGTTTTGTTTGTGTCTGTCAAATTTGGATAAGAAAAAATTAAATTAAAAGAAAAAAAATAAGTTTTTTTTTATAATGACCATCATAATTTTTCAATGCTATGTTCCTCCTCAAATTACTTATCTGTGTACATGTTATATCAACCTAGTAGAATGTAAGCTCATGGTGGGTAGGTACTAACTCTTATCTTTGTATCTGTAGCACATAACACAATTTCTTACACAGTTAAATAAATGTTTGTTAATTTGAATTATTTAAGCCAAGGCTAAAGGACCAGGTTGGAAAAGAGATCTTTTTCAGATATGAGGTAGACTAAATGGCCTTTGAGGGACCTTTCACCTGTGAAATTATATGATTCTGTGAATTGTGCTCCTTCTTTATATCATATCCTCCACACTCTAACTTCCTAATACCTTCCCCTCTTTCTATTTGGATTCTTTTTTTCCCTTCATTTTTTCCTTGAAATACTTTTCTGTTTTTGAGGGGTGGCCAAGATTGAGTGTTCTTATCTCTCCCAAGTGCACTGGCCATTTACAGGCCCAGTCCTATTGCTAATCAGCACAGAGGCTTTGACCTGCTCTATTTCCTACCTGCACCTCTTTGGGCATCCTAATAGTGCCTGCTCCCAGTGGCTCACCACTGGATTTAATGACTTTGATAACACATGATCAACTTTGGCCCAGCTGAGGCTTAGAATTCCCGACTCAAGGGATCTACCAGCCTCAGTTTCTTCCAGTAGCAGGAATTATAGGTATGAATAACCACACCTGGCACTCTCCATTCTTTTAAAGAATACTTCATCCTACCTGAGAAAGGAGTGTGTGCAGAGATGATCCTTCAGCCTTCTCACTTTCTTCTGTAATAGAGGCACCAACCCATACTTAACCCTGACAGAAATACAAATACAACACAATATTTTCAGATTGTTGAAATAGTTCCCCTGTCTTCCCCCACGCTTACTGAAACTGAGATCCTCAGTTCTCTGTAGCTCTTAGCAATAGCATATTTCAGCTCTTGTGGCAAACAGCTACAGAAAACTGCCCACTTGGTGTACCTGTTAACTATATTGACTTCTGTTCCTGGAGCTTCCTGAGCAAAGTTTTATTTGTGGCAGGCTTTCCCACCTTTTTCTGAGGCTTTTCCTGACATTTCTCTGGATATCCCCCCATAGCTAAGGATATTTATCCTCCCACCTTTGATCTGCAATTAAGAGATTCCTGCCAAACCCTAATACAAACACTAGCTGCTCTCAGTGACCAGATGGTCTAATGTATAAAGTCTAATGTACAAATTTAACTTCCAGTCACTTATATTTTCATTCTCTCTCTTATCTCTATTAATGATCAAATGTCAGCAATCACCTGTTTTCCAGCATCTTCTCTCCTTGTTCGTCCCCTGAGGCCAATATGGAAAACTTTTCTGCCTTTTTCTAGGGCTTTCCAACCCTTGGCATTTTTCCACTTTGGATAGCAGGCATTGCTTGCCCAGGTGCATGTGATTGGCACTTAGATTCTTGCCAATGTCATAATGTAACCATAGGTGCCTCCAGCTATTTCTCTGCTAAAAGGTTTTATGTAGCAATAATTTCCAGTCATTTTTCTTGTCTTGAAGAATCTCCATTTTAAGGAGAACACCTAGCCCAACTATATCTTCATTCCTCTACTGATTCTCTATACTTTCTCTACTAGGCCACAGAAACATTTTCTACCTGGAAGCTTGCTGGACTCTTGGACTTCATACATTGAAAGTACGCTCCACCCTCCACTGCAGCAGTCTCTCCTTCTGATTGGCTAGTTCCTCCCAGAACCTCCAAGGCCAATCATATCTTCCTTCCTCTCCAGGCTGTTCTTTTGACTCCAGGCTTTCTTTACCATGTCCCAGATACATTCTTCCCCACCCCAAACCCCATTAGAATTCAATCTCCTTGAGGGCAGGGACTGTCTTTCTCTCTGGGTGTTGGTATATTTCTCAAATTCAGTAGTTTCCTGGCACATAATAACTGTCTAACAAATGCTTCTTGACTTCTCTCCTCTCTCCATTGATCAGACATCAGAACCTGGAGTTTAGTTTCTTTACTGCTGACTTCTGAAGTTTCCTGGAATAGAAAATGTGGGTGGGGCACAATGGACAATGAGTAGTTAAAGAAACAGGAAAAGCGGGTATGTATTTTAAAGCCCTGAAGGAGTTTATATTTGGTCCATTTGGTGAAAGCTGATAATCTCAAAGAACATTTTATGTGAATTGAATATGAAGAGGTTTGATTAACTCTCATGTTTATTATCAAGTTTAAACATCATAATAATTGAAGTTTGGAAACCATCATCAAAATTTTTACCTAACAGTTAGTTCTATATTAAATAATCAGAAGAGACCATTTTGGGGGCGGCTAGGTGGCACAGTGAACAGATCACCAGCCCTGTAGTTGGGAGGACCTGAGTTCAAATCCAGCCTCAGACATTCAACATAACACTTACTAGCCATGTCACCTTGGGCAAATCACTTAAGCAAAAAAAAAGAGAGAGAGAGAGAGAAGAGGCCATCTTTCCTAAACAAGTGTACCTATCTCATGTTTCCCATCAAAGAGATAGTTAAACATTTACATGAATCTGACGTGTTTCTGCATCTCTGGACCTGAGTTCCTTACCACCAGCAACTAGAAAGCATGCAATGACCTTGAGGTGAAAAGTGCTATTATGTTCCATTCAGTCCTATCAATCACAATTTCTTCCCAACTCTACTCTCCTATGCAAACAATTCCAGCCAATTGAAATTCTACAAACTTTCTAGAAAGAGAAAAACTATCTCTGATGGGTTGCAGTGATTGCTTATGATAAGGTCATAATGCTTTCCTTGGAGGTAAGATATGTTTTTAAACTTTTGGTTCTGTTCTTGCAGATGTATCCCTTAAATATATGTTTCATGGTTTTGAAAAAAACTGAACTTGTTTTCAGGGGAACATGTACTTTGTATATGACTGTTTCTTTAGCCAGTATAGTCTTTGACAAGAATTTAATCTCCTAACATATGGAAAAATGTGAAATGTGCCTTATAATGCCTGATGTCTCTATTTCCCTATTACCAACCAGAGACAGCAAGGCAGCCCAGTGGATAGAGCACTGGGCCTGGGGTCAGGAAGACCTGAGTTTGAATGTGGCCTCAGAGACTTCTGCTTCCTCAAGTGTAAGATGGGAATAATAACAGCGCTTATCTACCAGGGTTGTTGTGAGGATCAAATGAGATACAATTTGTAAAAAGCACTTAGCACAGTACTCCTTGTGCATAGTAGGAGTTATATAAATGCTTGTTCTGTTCTTCTCTTCCCACCAATCAGAATTTCTAAAGTACAGCTCTTACTCTAGTCACTGGATGCAAGAGATATTGATCAATCACAATTATTTATACTAAACTCATTATGATTTCTGCTCTCTACTTGCTTTCCATTTTTCACCCTGGTTAAATGATTCCCTTCTACTCTGATGGGCCTCTGGTCATCTTAAGAGTTGAACATAGTGGGGTGGCTAGGTGGTGCAGTGAATAGAGCACCAGCCCTGGAGTCAAGAGGACCTGAGTTCAAATCTGACCTCAGACACTTAACACAAAACTAGCTGTGTAAACTTGGGCAAGTCACTTAGCTCCAACTGCCCTACTTTCCCCCCTCCAAAAAGTTAAAAAAAAAAAAGAGTTGAACATAGAAAGACAATTAGATCTTGGTACAGATCTTTGATTTTATAAGTCTAGGGAACTGCTTGTTGAAGAAATCTCCTCTACAAAAGTAAATCAGAAACTTAGAGTCTGAAAGAGTTCTTTAAGGAACTTAAAAGTTAAGTGAATTTCCCAGGGCCAGACAATTTGTGTCTGGTAGATTTGTAACTAGATCCTAAGTCTTTCTGACTTTGATAAAACAAACAAAACTAGCTAATGATAGAGGGGTTATAGGAAGGCAGGGACACTACTACATTTTAGACAGAACTGAGAATGAGTCCAATTATTTTTTAATTTAAATTTTATATTTTTAATGAATGAAAATCTATTTTATCTCTCTCCTTCCTTCCTCTCCTCCCAATTGTTTTGGAAAATAGTATGTGAATTCTGTGAGGATAATTACTATAAAAAAAAATCAGACTCTTTGATGCAGCAAAAATTATACTGCTGAGCATATACCCCAAGGACGTTAAAGACAAAAAAGCATTATATATACCAAGACATTCAAAGTACTTTTGTCATCTCCAAAAAGTAGAAACAAAGTGGACACAAAAATTGGTAAAATTGGTGGTAATTAACTTTGGTAAAGTTGCTTGGCAACATGCTAAATAATTTTGGTATATAAATATGATGGATCATGATGGATGAATATGCAGGAAAATTATGAATATGACAAATTCTGAGAAACTTAGAAAGATTTGTATGAAGTGATGCAAAGTGAATAAAGTAGAAGCAGGAGAACAATATACTTAATGACTAAAATAATATAAATTAAATGAAAACAACACTACAAGGCAAATGATCTCAGATTGCAAGGACTAAGCTTGGTTCCAGAGGATATACAATGAAACATACTTCCCTTAAAGTAAGTGTTGAAGAAAGGAGAGAGCTATGGATGCTGAATGCTACATGTTCATTAGTTTTGTTTGATTCTCCTGGTTATAGGAAAGGGTTCCACACTGGAAGCATGGAAGGTATACATTGGCTAATTATTATAATGTAAAAAACAGAATGTGTCAATAATTTTAAGAAAGTCATATAGCCTCAATTCTGTTTCATGAACTATGCAAAATTCCTCTTAGTGTATTTTTTTTAATTTCACTTTCTAGAAATTAAAGATCTTTTATGAACCAAATACTAGAAGAATTATGAAGGCTTCACACAACAGATGTCTCCCTGCATTTTTAGTGTCAGCTCTCCCCCTAACTCACTGAATGCCTATGAACAAGTAACCTCATTTCTCTATACCTCAGTTTACTCATCTATAAAGTAAGTAAACTAAGACCCAAGAAAGTGAAGCTCTTCAGTGGTGAAGTGATTTCAAAGACTTAGAAAATCCAGGATATAATCAATATTTGCTAGCCCCTTCTATGTTCACTTTCCACATTTGTACTTTCAAAGCAAACATCTCCTCTCCTTTATGTTTACCTGTAAAGAAATGAAGACTGACACCATGTTAGGGTTTTTAATTAACTTCACTATTATTGATCATTTGAATACTTTTTCTAGGTTTATGAGGACTATCATACCAAATTGGCTTTGACTTTGAACTAACAATGTGTATATTTTGTTCTCTCCTATTTTTCCTACAGTACAGTTCTAGCAAACTGACAGAGACCCCAACCCTACCTGATCAGAAATCACCAGTGTTCCTCAAAAAATATTTTAGACACAGTTCCTACTCAAAATCTTTCAAACTAAAAACTATATGAACATGTGCCTTACATACATACACTTTATTCCTTCTCCGCAATTCCAAGACCCCTCTGATATAAACAATAAAGGAACTATTTGATGACAGCCGCAGCTGCAGTTGTGTTACACTCCCGGGTTTGTTTCATTCAAGTTTAATTATTCCTAATGAAACTGCTCCTTCTGTTTGGCCCTAACTAAGGTGTAGGATCACTTGAGCTGAGCCGGCAGGTCTCAACTTGTAGGCACAAGTGGCCTCTTTAGTCCGCAGATGTGCTGCCTTACACCTGGTACTGGTAAACTAGTAGAGATTAGGACCTGTGGGTGTAACTCAGCTGTGGCTGTCAACCTTTCAGTCAATGCCAAGCCGCAAGGAACAATTGTCAAAGATATAAGACCAGGTCCTTCAAGGAAGAAAGCTATTACTCAATCCAACAAACATTTATTGATTGTGACTACTTTGTGCAAGGAACCATACTAGAGGCTATGGATGATAAACAAATAGAAAACAAAATCTGTCTTCAAGAACTATTTCAAGGTCTTTGTTAGATGGGTCTAGAGATCCAAGAGCCCCATTTGGGCTCCTAAGGTATTTTTATTAAGTGGTTAATAATGAAGTGACTTAACACAGGTATGGTCCAGAAGACAAACTTTGGCATAAAATAACCTACTAGCATCTCCTCATGTTCGTTTTGTGTTAAGTAGAGGATTGTATAATTAATTGGTACCTTAGTAGCTCAATTTCATTTTACAGATCACAAGATCATGGATGTTGATAGTGTTGAAAGGGACCTTAGAGGACAATCCTCGGATTTTACAGATGAGGAGACTGAGACTGAGAGAGGTGAACACAGTTCACCTACAGTTACATAAGTAGCAAATACAGAAGGTGCCTTCTAGTTCTGTTACTCAAGATTCAATAGTCTTTCCACCACAGCACCATATGAAACTGAGATCAAAAATATCAATGTGAGTTGCCCAGGGTCACACCATTGGTTACCTTCTCTTACCATGCCAGACTCATAGGAGCACAGACTTGCCTTTTAACAAGTCTGAATTTTAATATTTCCACACCTGTTTACCAAAGCTGAATAGTGATCTAACCCTTTTTGCTACCTTTTTTCAAATGCTTAGAAAATTACTGAGCTGGCTTTTATTCTATCTTGTGCTGAAGGAAAGATTGGAAAACTAATCTAGATCCTTGGGCTACTCTTGTGCAAAGTCATGTCTAATTAAAACAGCTTGGTGGAGGACCAAGATGGCCTTGGAAACCTGCCTGGATTCCTCCTTTGTGAAGGTAACAGCCCCATCCATTGAAACATGGAGTTTTGCCAATATGAAGAAATCTGGTAATCATATACAATTACAAAACCTATAATGTTAGCAAGTTGAATCACTCATCCATGGAGTTGTACTTGTCCAGAGTGCAAATTGCAGTAATTGGATGAAGACATCTTCACTATTTTAATCTGTCATGTTAAATATCAGTATTTTGTAACTCATCTTGATAGCTAATTTTCATAAGAGTATGTGTTAATTGAGCAAAAAAGACATCTTTAAGATGGTTATCATAAGATAATCACACCCTAGGGCATTTTGAGGCATGAGGTGCAGCTTTGGATCTGTGATTCTCCAAGGATGTGATTATCACATGATAACTGCAGCACTTCCTGAAGACCCTCCTTTTCTCTGGGCTGTCTCTTTGATTCAAGTGGTTGGTGTAGACTCCCTTGGCACCTCATGGTGTCATTTCATCTCTCCCCACAAGACTGAGTTACAAGCAAGAAAATGGTGCCTTCTAAGAGTAAAATGACTCAGAGAAATGTAGACAGCCACAAAGAAACATGTGTTGTTTTTTGTGGTTGTTGTTCAGTCATGTTCAACTCTTCATGACTCCATTTGGAGTTTTCTTGGCAAAGATATTGGCATGGTTTGCCATTCCTTTGCCAGCTCATTTTGCAGATGAAGAAACCAAGGCAAACAGGGTTGAATGTCTTGCCCAATGTCACACAGCAAGAAAATGTCTGAGGTTGGATTTGAACTCACAAAGGTGAGTCTTCCTGAGTCTATGTCTGGCACTCTATCTACTGTGCCACCTTGTTACCCCAACAGGCCATGTACAATATACCTAAACACAATTCAATTAAAGGAATTTTCTTTATCTCTCATTTGCATATTTGCTGTACTCATCACCTGTCTACTTTTGTTTCCTATACAATATCACTTTTCAATTTTGCAAACATCTTTACTTCATTTTTAATTATAGCAACAGATATAAGCTCCCTGAGGGCAGGGAATGTTTTGGTTTTTACTTTCTGTCCACAGCACTTAGAACTAACATTGAATTCAATCACCCAAAAGAATCTAAACCTACTGGGGGAGGGGGAGGGGCACAGTTTAGAAATTGTTTCATTTTGGGTTTTGCATCTCCAACATATAGCACAATGCCTGGCAGAAAGAAGCTGGTCAATCAATGCTTGTTGGATTGAATCTAACTGAATTCAAATTAAATGAAATCAATTTCATTCACCAATAAAATGTAAACTTCTTGAGGGCAGAAACTGTTTTCACTTTCACCTAACATCCAGAGTTGTTGTGAGGATCAAATTAGATAATATTTATAAAGCACTTAGCAGAGTACTTTACACATAATAAGTACTTAATAAATGTTTGTGTTTTTCCTTCCCTCCTTCCTCATGTTTTTCTCCGTAGTGCCTAGATTAGTGTCTGGCATACAGTAGACACTAAATAAATGCTTGTGCCTTTCCTTCCATCTTTGTCTTTTTACCCCTAGTTCCTAGAGCATACTAGGTATTTAATAAATGTCTGTTGATTTGGCAATTGTATCATACCCCTCCCCTCATAGCACAATATCTTATACAAAGTAGATGCTTTAAAATGAATATTGGATTTTAATTCATTGTAATGTAGCATTGGCTATAGTTATATGTCATTCGTGTTTGTATCCCCTAGAGTGCTTTGCATGTAGTATCACAGAACCCCAGGCTTGAAAGAGACCTAAGAGGCCATACATACTTAAATGTTATCCCCTTGAAAACAGCCCTGAAAAATAGTCATTGGGCTTCCCTTTGATTATCTCTACTGGGTGCCCCAATGTGCCTGTTGAGCAAGCAAGTAAATGAATGTTCCAACTGGAAAAGTTCATCTCTTTTTAATGGTTTATGTATTTGCTTCTCTCCTATCCTGTATCTCTGAGGCATCTATCCTTGATAGGGTCTCTTCTTCCCTGAAGGTCCTTGACTTAATACAGAGTATTTCTATCATTCCCTGAACATTATGATAAATATGTTTTGATAGTCAGATAAATCAATTTTCTATTGGAAATGACCCCTAAATGGTTATGACAGTTAACTCCCACAACTAGTTGATTTGTACACAAAAGATTCTTCAGTGCTAATAGGTTACCCAGTTGTACTCATTGATGAGTGGCAGCAGAACATCTGTTATACTGCCAATAAGCCTAGCCTTCAGAGTTCTAAAATTAACATCGAAGCAAGAACAATATTTCTTAAAGGTGGTGCTGCAAAAGTCAATATGGAATGAAAACTGAATTTTCATAATTTACTTAAGCCTTTCATTTTCTTAAGATGAAGAGCTGCTATTATTGCACTGTTTACTTTTGAGCATGTAAACTGTGAAATAATGGCAAAAACACTTGAAAAGTAGCCAGAAGATAAGAGAAAAAAACCTTCCAATTGACTGTTTTCCTGAAAAAAAATTCAGATTTCTAGAAGCTGTTCTTATACCTCCAGTCAGAGATAGAAGAAAGATTGCCAACCCTAAGTAATGTATCAAGATTTAAGGTATTGGACGGATGCATTTTCTTGCTGTAAGTGAAATGGAATAGTCTTTGTTTCTAGTTTCCTTGGCAACTCTTCCCTAAAACGTGTACAAGAAGAGCGGGTCCTAAATGGAGTCTGGGTCTGAGAAGAAGCTTTTAAGGAAGAAAAAAAAGTCTAAGCTCACTGTTTTTATTTCTTAAAACATGTGTGTTCAGAATGAATATAGGTACTAAGAAAGGAGAACACATCATTTTTTGCACTTATGAGTATCTAAAGGCTTGAACTACTACTGTTCTAGAGGATATAGTAATAAAATAGCAGTAATATATGAAAATAAATGACAGCTTGGTGGCACAGTGGGTAGAGTGCCAGGTCTGGAGTCTGAAGGTCCTAAGTTCAAATGTGGCCTCAGACACATTTGCAGTATGTGACCCTGGACAAATTATTTAATCGTGTTTTGCCTCAATTCCTCATCTGTAAAATTATTTGGAGAAGTAAATGGCAACTGCTCTAGGATCTTTGCCAAGAAAATTCCAAATTGGATCATGGACTGAAATGACTCAATGACAACAACTATACACACACATACATAATAAAATATATTGTGTGTGTGTGTGAATGGGAAGTAATTTTAGAGGGAAACATGGAGTTGGGCAGGGAGGGGAAGGAAAATCCTCTGGAAGTGGAAGGAAGACAGGAATTCTGGAACCAGAGGCAAAGAAGAAAAGCCTTCCAGGTACCAGGGAAATCCATGGAAAAGGCACAGAGCTAGAACGTGGTATATCTTGTAGAAAGAATAGAAAGAAGGCCAGTGTTACTAGATCCCAGAGTATGTAGGAAGAAAAAATAGTGTAAGAGTACTGGAAAGATAGGAAGGGACCAGGCTGTGGGAGGGCTCTAAAAACGACATGGAGACTTTTATATTTGATCCTGAATGTAATAGCCCTTGAGCAGAAGGGTGACATAGTCAGACCTGCATTTTAAGAACATCACTTTGGCAGCTGAACGGAGGAAAAAATAGAGTAGGGAAAGAATTGAGACAGGGAGACTATACAGAAGGCTATTTGCAATAGTTCAGGCATGAAGTGAAGTGAATTTGCACCAGGGCAATAGCAGTGGTAATGAAAAGAAGGAAAGAAATATAAGAGATACTGGGAAGGTAGAAATGGCAAGATTTGGCAACAGATTCATATATGATATATATTGATATACGAAATGGGTACAAGTGAGGAGTCAAACATAATAGTGATTATGGTGGTACCCTTGATGATGACAGGGAAACCGAGGCTTGTTAAGTGATTGGAGTAAGTACGGAATCAGAAACAAAGTCACGTTCAGAACTAGTAAAGCAGTTAAGAGCAGAATTTGAAGTTTGGATGCCAGTAATAGGTCAAGAAGATGGGGATCATAATTAGGAAAACAGAAAATAAGACCAATTAAATATGGCTAAACCATTATGTTATCTCAGAAGCAAAGAATAATAACTAAATAATAACTAGGAGGAATGAGTTTATCAGTTTAACATTAATGTATGTATCTGGGGAAAATGGAAAAAAGTTTTGAAGGTCAAGAACTTGGAGGTGCTGTCTGTTTCAGTGGATGCTGAAATGGGGTTCTAGATAGCATAAGAGCAATAAATAGGCTCTCCCACCCACCCAGATACTGAAATTTAGAGATCAAGGTGAGAAGAGTTAAGTTGCACCCAAGACAAACACAATTTGTTTTTTCTGGTCAAGATGTAGTAGTTTGATATCACAGAAATGCCAGCTTATGGAAATACTCCCATCCCAAAATCCCTGCATTATCTAAACAAACATGGGTTAGAATTTTTTTTTTGTCTGATCCCCAGAAAAAAAATGGAAAGGTAATGATAGTGACTTAAGAGGCAGCAAGTACTTCATTCAATCCTTATTTAAAAGCCTTTCTAAATAACTATCTGATGTTGGTCAAGTCACTGAACATCTTGGAACCCATTTTCCCATTTGCAAAATAATAAATCTGGTTCAAAAAATGAAATAAGATTAATTGCAAAGCACAATATTAGTCCCCATAAAATAGATGATAATTAAAAACACTCCCCTCCTCTCAATAAAGAGATTGGGTACTATGGGTGGGGGATTTTTCATACATTGTTACAATATCACAGAATTGGAGGGATACAATAACAGATAGCTTATCAGAGAATTTCAGAAAGGAATTTAGCAACTATTTCTAATCTAACCCACGTTCAAAAAAGAATACCCACCACAACATGCCAGATGAGTGATCTTTCAGTCTTTGCTTGAAGACTTCCAGGCAGGGCATCTCATTTTGGGATGGTTCTGAACAAAAGGATTTTTTCCCTTAAGTCAAACTAAAATTTGCTTTTTTATATCTCCTACCCATTGCTTCTAATTCTGCTCTGTGGGGCCAAGCACAACATATCTAATTCCTCTTTTTCATAATTGCCTTTCAAGGTCTTGAAGACCATTATTACGTTCCATAAGCCTCTCTTTTTCATATTAAACATCTTTCAAATGATTTTCTTATCCCACGATCCCTTATCATTCTGATTACCCTCCTCTGGATTCTCTCCAGCTTACAAATGTCCCTTCTAAAATGGGGCACACAGACCTAAACCCAACGTGTCTAGGGAAGACGCTGCTCCTTATCACCTCCTTATTATTGGAAGTTCTGCCCTGATTTGTTGGTTAGTTGAATATAGTGGTTTGTTACACAGGAGGGTTCATTGAGGGAAATGGACATGTCTGTAAATGACCATGTCGTAATAAACCAAAGGTATCAAGAAAACTGTTCAAAGTAAGCAAAAGGATTAGATTAGCTGATCTCTGAGCTCTAGTTCAGCTCTGTCATTTTATAATAATATTTTCCAGAATTAAATTCTAGTGTTTGAAAGGGCATTCGACCTTGAGAACGACAAGATATGTGAACAAAGGTGAGATTTCATTTTTGATATTGGGAGACTAGGTGAAATTGTACTGGAGTTTGCTTATCAGCGGATTCTGTTCTGGGATATGTGGGCCAATTAGGACACATCTAAACATGCTGCCTACTGTTCAAGGCACCATAAACTCATGACATTGAAACTATATCCGAAAGGTCATTAATTTTTCTAAAAGCAGACACATCATCACAGTCATCACCCCCAAGGTAGGGAAGGTTATATTTATCAAGTTAGAAATGGGTTAATGTTAGGAAGGTGCATATTCTTTTGAATTTTAGTATCTAAATGGATATTGTTCCTCTCAGCATAGGATTTTCTAGAAAGACAAAACACACAGTGAACCTCTAAAAAGAAAATATCCATTAAAGATACAAAGAGACTGGGGCTCTACTAAATGTAATATATGAAAATTCAACTTGCAAGTAAGATGCCAGCATTGGATTGATTGCTGTGTACAACAGTGACATGAATATAAAGACTCCCTAAGGTTAAATTGGGCTCCTGCATTGAAATTCTAATTAGAAATATGAGTGCCCCAACTCTGTGAAAGTACATGTGTGTTTAATTATTCTCCTTTTTCACCTTATCTCTCCCATTATTTCATATTCTTTTCCCTCCTCCTTTCTTGCTGTTTTCAAGCAACCCATGCGCCTCACTTAATCTAAGTGTAGGGCCTTTCTTTAAGTTGGCATTAATTGACAAGCAGTGTTTAATTATTATTTTTCATCTCTGGAGAGGGCTAATATTAACTCTCTAGGGGCCCAATGGCAACTTCTTCCCCCTTCAGTTGCAGTGGCATAACGTTGCCATCATTATGATCACTGACTTCCCTTTAAATAATAAAAGCATGTCATGGTCTTCTTAATCTCAACAGTATATCTATATGTTTTTGTAAGTTGATACTGCTGGGTGTTTATGTTGTAAGTTATATTCCATTTCATCTGTACTGTTAGAATTTTGGCTCTTAAAAGAACACAATTGTCTAGGGAATGGCTGCACAAGCCATGGTATATGAATGTGATGGAATACTATTTTGCTGTAAGAAATGATGAAAGGGACAATTTCATTGAAACCTGGGAAGACTTGTAAGGAGTGATGGAAAATGAAGTAAATAGTCAGTCAACTATCATTTATTAAGCACCTACTGTGTGCCAGGCACTGTGCTGAGCAGAACCAGGATGAAAATTTATACCACCACAACAACAACACTAAAAACGAACAAATTTGAAAAACTAGGAATGTGACCTTGGGCAAGTCACTTAACCCCAATTGCCCTACCTTTTATCCTCTGAAAAAAAAAATGAACAAGTTTGAAAGACTTAAGAATTCTGGTGAACACAATCACCAATCATCATTCCAGAGGATTGGTGACAAAAAATACTCCCCACCTTCTGACAGAAATGATAAACTAAATATGGGGAATGATACATACATTTTTTGGAATTGGACACACGGTAATTTGTTTTGCTTGACTATACATGTGTTAGAATGGCAGGAGAGAGAAAATAAATGACTGCTAATTTAAAAGAATCTTAATTTAAAAAAAAAAAACCAGAACCCAAATGTCACAGTCGGAAGAAAAATCCCTTCAATAAAGATCCATTTAATTTCAAATCAATTCAACAAAGTATCTGCTATATGTACTAAGCACTGTACTAATCCATGGAGATAAAAATATAAAACTAAAATAGTTCCCTCCCTCAAGGAGTTCAAATTCTGCTGGGAGAAACAACATGTATACATATTTGACAGAAAGTGTAAAAACATTTCAGCCCTTGCACACAGCAGTGTATGCCAGTGTAAGTGGCAATCATTGCCATAAGAAGAACCATAGAAGGATAGATGAAGCCATCAATATTTCTAAAGAAAGGCATCAAAAATCATGGCAGAATTAACCTGAAAAAAGCTATTGAAGATCTGTGAAAAGGCTTTGGAAGATTAAACTTATATCTAGTTAGCATGTGCAGTAGAAAGCAGGGACACCATATCACCCAATTAAAGGCAAAAAAAACCCCTAGGAATCCAGTAAATGAATATATATATCAGAAATTCTAGATTCCCTTAACTAGCAGATGAAAACAAAAGTCAAAAGGTTAAAGCAATGCAAAGAATTGAAGCTACACAAATAACAAAATAAACTTTAGTATGGTGGTTGAAAAGCAAAGAAATTAGAAGGGACAAAAACACAAAGGAGAATGTGGAAATTTTCTGGCTGCCTATATCAGT
>NW_027186492.1:14067736-14117364 GCF_028583685.1 Petaurus breviceps papuanus | reverse complement strand
AAAAACACAAAGGAGAATGTGGAAATTTTCTGGCTGCCTATATCAGTATTTTCAAGAGAGGAAAGAAGAAAGGAAGTGAGAGGCGAAGGAAGGGAGGGAGGAAAGAAGGAAGGAAGGGAGAAAGGAAGGAAGGGAGGGAGGAAAGAAGGAAGGAAGGAAGGGAGGGAGGAAGGAAGGAAGGAAGGGAGGAAGGAAGGAAGGAAGGAAGGAAGGAAGGAAGGAAGGAAGGAAGGAAGGAAGGAAGGAAGGAAGGTAGGAAGGAAGGAAGGAAGGAAGGAAGGAAGGAAGGAAGGAAGGAAGGAAGGAAGGAAGGAAGGAAGGAAGGAAGAAAGGAAGGAAGGAAGGAATATGGATCAGAATGGGGAATATAAAGTTCAAACATACATACCAGAAGTTGTTATTGACTAAGATCAGTAGGACTAACCACTCCTTACACTACCAATTTACTTTGGTAAAGTCTGGATATGAAAAGGGTCTGAAAAAATTGGACATATAGGAAATAATTTTCTGACATCCACGTGTCTTATAAGGAGATGCTAATAAAGCCTGAAAGGAAAGTGTGCCCCCAGACAAACACATTCCTTGGGAGAAATTTGAATCATTGGGAAGCAAAAAAAACAAACAAAAAAAAAAAACTCTCTCAGAGTCTGAAAAAAATGCATCCACTTGCCTTTTGGGAATAAGTGGATCATAGACTTAGAAGTGTAAGAGATTTTAGAGTCCAAACCTTCATCTTACAGATGAAGAAACTGATGTCTCAAGAGGCCAAGTGATTGATCACAGGTGAAACAGCTTTGCTGAAGTCCAATGGGGCACATCTCTTTCCAGACATTTTCTGAAAGCAGGTTGTAGCAGGATTGTTAAATTTCCATTTTAGTCATTTATACCTCAGAAATCAGGGCTGCAGCTAGGTGGTGCAGTGAATAAAGCACTGGCCCTGGAGTCAGGAGGACCTGAGTTCAAATCCAGCCTCAGACACTTAACACACACACACACACACACACACACACACACACAAACTAGCCATGTGACCTTGGGCAAATCACTTAACCCCAATTGCCCTCCAAAAGCAAAATAAAATTAAATAAAAAGTCCTTTCGGGGTGGCTAGGTGGTTCAGTGAATAGAGAACCAGCCCTGGAGTCAGGAGGACCTGAGTTCAAAATCCAGTCTCAGACACTTGACACACTTACTAGCCATGTGACTTTGGGCGAGTCACTTAACCCTAATTGCCCTCCAAAAAGAAAAAAGAAAAAAAAATCAGTCAGGAAACACAACAAATTGTTTTGCTGATAGACTAGAACCAGGGGTAGGGAACCTGTGGCCTTGAGGTTGCATGTAGCCTTCTCAGTCCTTGGATGCGGCCTTTTGACAGACTCCAAGTTTTACAGAACAAATCTTTTTATTAAGGGGATTTGTTCTGTGAAGTTTGGATTCAGTCAAAGGGCTGCACTTGAGGACCTAAAGGGTCACATGTGGCCTCAAGGGCACAGATTCCCTACTTCTGGACCACAAGACTTAAGAAGGTGATAGAGAAAATGTTATTAATGTATTTAAGTATGTCATTGTTGCATTTTCTTTTCAGAAACAATTTTTAGTCATTTACCAACATGCCCCTATCCCTTACACACACACACACACACACACACACACACACACACACACACACCACATACAGGTACCACAACTAAAATCTATCAGATATATAATGTCCATCACTGACCAACATATTCATAAATTTTAACAAAGCTAACACCTCTTTTCTCAACCCAATATTTGACTTATTTAACTGTTTTCATTAGCATATAAAACAGATAATTTGTCAGAGGAAAAAAAATACAACAAAACCTTCCAAAATCAAATCAGTAGTATCCACTGTCACATTCAGACTCAAACAAACACCAATTCACTCACTAAGACAAACTAGTCAGTCTTGCCTAAGGTAATATCTCCTATAATTTCATGATGTGAGATTTCAACCCCAGTCTTCCTGACAGCATTATTTCTACTATTACAAGTTGCTTCTCAAACAGTCCCTCCCCTCACAGAACTTACATTCTAGCAAAAACTGTAACCAACATTTAAAGAAACCATTCATTTTAAAATGAAGGGGGGGGATGAAATTAACATTTATAGAGTGCCTACTATATGTCAGACACTGTGCTAAGCACTTTACAAAACCTGAAATGTAAGTGCTGTTATTACCTGAAACTGAGTCAAATGGAGGTTAAATGACTTGCCCAGGATCACACATCTAGTAAGTTTCAAGGGGAGGATTCAGTCCAAATCTTCCAGATTCCAGGCCCAATTCAACGATCTTTCCACTACATCACTTAGTTGCCTAGGTGAAGACAACAACGAAAGTACAATCCTAGCTTTTTTGATCATTAATGGAGGGTATCTGTTTGATGGACTTATTTATTTTAATATAGTTAGATACTGAACTCAGCTATTACCTATCATAGAAATGCACAATTAGGAAATTCACAGATTGTGCTTCTGCTCAATTTCTATTCTCAAGGTTAATTATTTAGAAAGGCCCTTTACCTTGATTAGAACACATATGAAATATAAACACTTTCATTTGTGAAGGGCAGAAACACTTATATTTAGACTTGGGAATGGAAATGTCAGAGGAACTCAATTCATTAATTTGGTAATTATTCTTTTTAGCAAGAGTTCAGTCTCTAGTCACAATATAGATCAGTGATTCTCAAACTTTTCCAGAGTGGTAGAGCCCTAAAAATAAAACTTTGGCAGAAGATTTGTAGCAAAATTCTCTAAAATTATTATTTTTCATGTCTATTTAAAAAAACCACATGAGGTTCATAAAAAATACTTGGATTGTTTCAGGGTTCTTTGCAGCACATTTTAAGAAACATTGATACACTTTATGGAAGCATGGAATGCTAGAGCAAAAAGGAACTATCTAGTCCAACATTTCATTTTACAGATAAGGAAATAGGCCACAGAATAATTAATTTGCCCAAGGTCTCACAGATGAGCTAAGGTTTGAACCCAGGTTACTAACTCCATATTCATTACTCTTTCTATTATACCTACATATAACGCCTGTATGCCAATATGCATATCTAAGTGTTTATTTGCTCTTCTACAAATATCCATTTCACTAATGTGGGACCTACCCTAAAACTGAATTATTCTTTCTACTCCCCCTCCTTCATGTACCTCATTTAGAAGATGACATTTTTTTAAAAGTCTGGAATGAATTAATACTTCTTATATCTCAGAAGAAATTTCAAAGATTCTCATCACATGAAAGCTGACCACAATCAAATGACATTTCCAACCCTATACTGCCTTGTGAAGGGGAAATGAACCTCAGAATTGAATGTGTACATTTATTTTGAAGTCTAGACTGGAGCCATAAAGAAGGTGAGAAACCAAACGATCTCGTAGGTTGATGAGAATGCCTTGTGCCATAAATCACATAGGCATTTAAACTTAACATATCTAAATATTTTTAGAAAATAACCCTTTATTAACATTTGATAATTACAGTAAAACCCTCTGGGTGTGAATTACGACATGTTCATGGTTAGTTGCATTGACTCAACTCAGCTTTCTCTATGTCTAGCAACACACTGGGTATGAATTAATGTACAATAATTCAAGCCCTGGTGTGCCTTATTAAATATAGCATGGATTCAATTTTAGAACTGAAACATAATGACTCAAATATTTTTCAGAATGCTAAGTGCCCCACATCATTTTCATTTGAGAGCCTATTTTCATATTTACAAGCCTCAGTTCCAATAGGAACATTTGCCTGCTGCAAAGCAAAAAGAGGTTGCCTACCAATCAAAACTGATTACTGAAGAGGAATTATTTCTTAAATAATTCTGTTTATTCCCCACACCCATAAACCTGGATTAAAGATGAACACATACCATAAGAGAGAAAATTATTTTCCATTTGACATGTGTAAAAATTGATGAAACCTACAAAACTCTAAACCTACAATAATACACATTTCCTTTTTACTCCAAATATTCCTTCCAGGCTCAACTCAAGGGCAACTTTGCACAACTGGCCTTTCCTGTTGCACCCAACTACTAGTGCCCTCTGTCCCAAATTACTTAGTATTCACTTGACATATAGTCTGCATTAAATTCCACATGTATATCTTGCTTCCTTTCCCCTACAAAAGTATGTAAGCTTCTTGAGGGTAAGGACAGCTTTCACAAAGCAATTGTGTCTACAATGCTTAGCACAGCGTCTGATACATGGTAGGTGTTTAATAAATGCTTATTGGACAAATAAGTTATATACCCTAATGCAAAGATATAATAAAAATGTAGTATTGTGTAGTGGGAAAATGGCAAGTGGAGAGTCATGAGGATTAAGTCTTAATTCTATATCCAACACTAACTCACCATGTGATGCTAGATTAAGTCACTTAATTTCTCTACGTTTCAGTTTCCTCATCTGTCTAATGAGAATAATAATATCTCTCCTATTTATCTCACAAGACTATAAGTGAAAATCAGTAAATTGTATAATCCTTGAGGGCAGGGATTGTTTTGTTTTTGTCTTCATTTTAAAAATCCCCAGCACCCAGAGAAGTGTTTCCTTCATAAATATCTGTCAAATTAAATTGAATCAATATAAGGGGAAATCATGTACAAGTGGAAAGAATTGAACAGCCACTGTGTCTAGCATTGGCTAAGTGAACTGCTAACCTTTTTTTCCCAAAGTGCTTTACCATACACAGCTTTATTTCATCAACAGGGTAAGACTGGTGGGACAGATATTATTAATCCCTTTCTTAGAGCTTGGTCAGACATAGAAGACACCAAACTCATCCACTGCATCCTGGGTCATCTCCAGTCATCTTGACTTGTGCTTTGCTGCTGGGCTTAGATGGGATGAGAGAGTGAGGCTGACAACTCTGTGGACTCCCTTAAATCCAGTTCACACATGAGTTAAGATATCACTTTATGATATCACTGATCCTCTTAGAAAAATGAAGGACAAACAACAAGAAGACAGACGAAAAAAATTGAGGTATAAATAGCTCAAGAGATTTACATAAGGACACCTGCCTAGTGAGTAGCATTGCCTAGGACCCAAATCCATGTACTCTGTCTCACATTTAGTATTCTTTCCACTGGATTCCAGACTACTAAATTTAATGCTGTTGGGGTTTTTTAATGTTGGGCAGAAAGGTTAGCTATATAACTTTAAGTCACAATTCCACATAAGAATGAACACACTTAAAACTTCATTTTTTCAAACTAAAGCACATCACAGACCCTAAAGGGATGCCAGCTGTTACTTCCTTTTGTGCTTTTTTGTTACTTCCTTTTTTTTGAACACCTTAGCTGTTTCTGAGCTAATTAAAATAAAATGCCCCAAAGTAAAAGGCTGATTTGGGCACAAGCAAAGAGAGTCAAACATCTTAACTCATATCCATCTCTTCCTTTTTCTGTTTTATGTCTAGTTTCCATTCAAAATTCAAACCCGAATTTATTTAACACGTGATTCCAAGTGCTTTGCAAACACCTAATTATATAATGGCCTTGTGCTTTAAAGAGTAGCACCATTTTGCCTGTTTTATACATGCCCAGAATTTATTTACTAAACAGTGAGGGAGGTTGTGGAATGTCCCTGGACAATTCTGCTTCTTATTCATAGGATCATAGAATGAAAGGCTTTAGAGCTAGAAGGGACCTAATAGGTCATGTGATCTAACCCCTTACAGGAGAGTAAACAAAAGTCCAGTTGTTCAGTTATGTCCAACTCTACATGATCCTCATGGGGTCTCTGTTCATGGGGTTTTCTTGGCAAAGGTACTGGAGTGGTTTGCCATTTCCTTCTCCAGTGTATTCCCATTTTACAGAGAAGGAATTGAGGTAAATAGGGGTTAAGTGATTTACTCAGGATCACACAGCTAGTAAGAGTTAGAGTCTGAATTTGAACTCAGATCTTCCTGACTCCAGACCCAACATTCTATCCACTGCACGACCTAGCTGCCCCTGATAGTAAGAGGTAAGATTTGAACCTAGGATTTCTATCTCCAAACCTGGTTCCCTTACTACTGTACCAGACTTCCTTCAAATCCATGCTTTGTATAGATGAGGAAAGTAAGGTTCAGAAAGATGAAGTACACAGAAGTAAACTATTTAGATGTAGTCCTGCCCTGTGCCCCTAAACAGGGGGATATTAAGGGATCTTTTATGTTTTCTTCTAGCCTTAAGATCCTAAAAATAAAGATATTGACCAAGAATCACTATCTAGTGCTATGGAGAAGTCTAGATTCAATATATTCAAAGCTGAACCCCCCACACCTGACCTAATGCAGCAGCAAGCACCCTAGCTTACCCAGGATGGCTGCTAGCACAGGTTCTTAGATCTACTTTTCTAAAGAAAAGCAACTCAAAAGGGGTTAACAATCTTAGTTTAATCAAACGTATATCATTTACCTAGCTCAGGGGGAAAAGTCAGAACCCTGAACTTCATAGAAAATACAAAGAGAAGCTACAAGCAGACAAAAAATAGAGAAAATAACACAATTCAACAGACAGGGCTTCTAGCTATCTGACCATCACATACCTACATAGTTAGTTACGAGGCAGAGAAGCACCTGGCTGCTCAGAGTCTCATCTGGCCAAATTACACAACTCTTCCCAAAAGTGAGCCCCAAAGCAAAACCCCACCTCACGTAGCCTTCTCCAGCTTCAGAGAATACCACAACCCTCCTGACCCACTGCCTGACTACAAAGTAACAAGGTGTATGTAGGCTTCCTGAAAACTAAACCTCCCCTAAGCAAGCTTCTCCTGTGGGCTCTGCTCCACCCTTCAGCAAACTTCTTCTCCCACAGGCTCCATGTGGCCATATTCAGCCCTATTAGGGGGCAGAGTTTATTTTCAAATCAGGGAAGGTCCTCAAATTCCCTTAGGCTTATTAAGGGGCAGAGAAGATCTTCAAATTCCCATTACCATTACACCTAGGTACTCCTATCTTCCCTATTTTGGTTGATAACTATGGATGCACACTTCTCTACCCTTTTCTCTCTATCAGTCTCTACACATATATGATTAATTGCTAAACCTTACTGATTCCGCCTACCCAAAATTGCTCATATCCATCTCCTATTCTCTATTATCACTATGTGGGGAAGGGGGGGAAAGAGACCAGGGGTATATAGTATATAGTATACTATACACTATAATAGTCTGAGCTCAATCTCTCTCCCCTATTGTCCTTTTATAATAGACTCCCCACTTCCCTTCTGCCTCTAATCTCTACCCTGCTCTAATCATTCTTCACACCTGCTACCAAAAGTAATCTTCCTAATGCAAAGGATTCATCATGTCAATCTCCCCTCTTTCTCTCCCCACCTTAAAAATGTTAATGGTTCTACATTACCTACCAAATAAAATACAAACTCCTTGCATTCAAGGCCCTCTAGGAACTGACTCAAACCTACTTCTCAAGACCATTTTCATTGCATTCCTAGAACTTCATATACCCTATTCTGAAACCAACCTGGACCATTCACTGTTCCCAGATCTCAACCTGCCCTTTTTCATCTCCGTATATCTTCACACTGTATTTTCCAGATGTAGCATAGACACCATCACTGTCCTTGATACCATCCTATCCCTGACAACTATTATGCTTCTCTTACTTTAGGACTCATCTCCTCTAATATCTTTTCCATGACATTTTTCTTGATGCTTCCCAACCAAAAAAAGAATGGCTTACTCATTGACTCTCTCAGACTGATTTGACCTTTCTTACTCAGTTATATTCTAATTTGTCTTATAAATATTTGAGTATATCTCATTCTCCTACTAGATTGTAAACTCCCTGAGGCAGGGCCTACATCATTTTTCTACTTTTGAATCCTAAAGGAAAAATAAATTATGATAAACTATGAAAGGACACAGTAGAACAGATGATATCATCCTCTGTTGTAAAAAAAAAACTGACAAAATTAAACAAAACAAACTACTTATTTTCCTGGGAAAAGAGCTACCCTTGTCTAAATGGTCACCTCAACCCTCCTGTCTTAGTTAAATGTACTTCTTTAATAAGTATAAAAATATTTGGTCACCTACCCTTATTTCCTGCCCTTGAATAAGGAATATTTTCTTATTTTGATAATATACACTCCAGTTGTATTCCAAATTCTCCCCCTTTTTCCCTTGAATGATTCCTATTTCCTCTATCCCTCTGTCTCCTTTGAAACGCTTTATGGATCTATCCTAATTTTTTGCATAATGATATTGGTGGGCTGTGTATTCTAAGCAGACCTGAAAAGTTATTAAAACCAAATCTGTACCCAAATCATCTGAAGCTGTTATCAGTGGGCAGTCTTTCTTAGCACGCTAATAAATTTATTTACTTTCAATCTGATTTTTACCTTTGACCCAAAGTCACCAAAATCCTGCTAGTAGATAAGTCTTTCCCAAGAAGTCTCATTTCTCTATTTTGAGAGAATTCTTTGACAATCCCCAGAACCTAGCCTAGTGCCTTTAATATTATGGAACAAATTGTGGTGTATGATCATGATGGAATACTGCTGTGCTATAAGAAGTGATGAGCTTGTTGATTTTAGAAAAAAATAAAGAGACTTGCACACAATAATGAAGATCAAACAGCAGAACTCAGAGAATGCTGTATACAGCAACAGAAACATTAAGAAAAATTTGAGCAACTAAGTCATTTTGACTATCATATATACCCAAATTAACTACAAAGTACATATGAAGATGCTATCTGCATCCAGAGAAAGAATTGATAAAATAGAAGTATGTATAGAATGACTTTGTATAGAATTACATATGTACATATTGGTGTCTAAAGGTAGCCATCTCTCTAGGGTGGGGGAAGAGGGAAGAAAAAAAAGAAATTCACATGGGAACTTTATATATTTAAAAGGAATAGCAAGTTATACATAATACATTTGTAGTTTCATTTACAATCATCTTTTTAGTATTCTAATATTAAGGAAATGTTTGTTTAATTTCATAAGTTAAAATAAAATAAGTAAAAATAATATAGGGGCTTAATAAATGTTGTGGAAATTAGCTTGTTGAAAGAAGACTAAATCTTTAGCTAATGCTAATGTCTGCATGTTCTGTTGATTGAAATGATTTTAAAAAATTCTTGTCTAAGAATTCCCATTGGCAGGCTACTGTGTAACTTCACTCTAACTTGGTAATAATATAATGCCATTAATAGCTGACATTTAAATCATACTTTAAAGTTTACAAATTACTTCACATATATTGTCACTTCTAAGCCTCACGCCAACTCTATGAGGTAGACATTACTGATATCAGTATTACCAATTTATAGATAAGGAGATAAAGTTGACAAAGGCTAAGTCACGTGGTCACACAATAATCAGTGTTGGGAAGAAATATCAAATTCAAATCCTTTGTGACCTTAAGTCCAGTACACTTTCCACTCACCACCCAGCCCTTGCTCATCACATCAAAACAATTACCATTCAGTTGATGTATTTCTTGTTTTCTGTACCAACATCCATTTTAAAGAAAGTTCCCAGACTAGCCATGTCTTTATTCCTCTTTGGTTTCCACTGAGTCACTGGATTTTCCTTACCTTGATACAACAGGCACCTTATCTTAGAAGTTCATTCTACTGGGGTGGCTAGATGGCGCAGTGAATAGAGCACTGGCTCTGGAGTCAGGAGGACCTGAGTTCAAATCCAGCCTCAGACACTTAACACAAAACTAGCCATGTGACCTTGGGCAAGTCACTTAACTCCAATTGCCCTACCTTCCCCCCTGCAAAAAATAAAAAAGAAGTTCATTCTACCACTGGTATTTTCACAATGGAAATATACTTTATCCTATGGGCCCCTTCTTCTAATTGACTGATTCCTCTTAAAAACTTCATTTCAAGGATAATGCCCAGACCATCCGTGTTTTCATTCTCCTCTGCACATTATTCCTAAACTTTTCTCACCATGCACCTAGCAATATTCCACAGCAGGCAATTGCTTTAACATCACACAATTGCTCAAAAGATATAACGAATGTAAGATCTCATACTTTGGGGTTTTTTTAAGGTATCTGCTTCATAGAGAAAAATTCTATTAAGGGGTCTACCATCTGTACATCAAAATTATTCAAGATTCCTTGAAAGATATAATAGAAGAGATAGATGATTTTGTTTAACAACACTCTGATCATTAGCATTAGGTGAGACATAAATTTGATTTTTTGCTGTTTTCACTGAGGAGACTCAGTAGAGAGTCCAATTTGAAAAAGGAATTCCTTGTGAAGGGTGAGGTCCTCCAGACACTTGTGCATGTGGATGACGTTGTGTGGTGGCTTAAAACCCCAGAACATTGAAATGCCTCTTGGGAGAGACCTCCAAACACTCAAAAGGGTTTGACTGAACCACCAAACACAACAGAAAAAAACAAAAGGAATAGCTATTGTTCAGATTATGATATATAGTGAGATGAATGATAAAACTTGTTAATTGCTTTGTGTATATATCTGTAACTCTCTCTATATATACATATATACATACATATATATACAATGTGTCATTGAAGATGTCTTTGAATGTGTGTAGTTTTTTTAACATATATAGATAGGAAAGTAGGAATATAGATCTGTAGCTTTTGATTTTCTCTGTTTTCCTTTTCAGCATTAATAAAGTCCAATATTTTTTCCACATTGTTGGTATATCTTCCTTTCCTTCAGCTACCCTGTGAATTGATCCCTCAACACCTTTACAATTTTGTCACTTCCAACACAGATCACCTCTATTTACACTTAGTCTAATCCAGCAGTTTTTCCAAGCCTTGTTTTTAGTGACATTTCTAATGCTTCTACAGGCAGATCCAGAGTTGTGATACTACAGCACAAGTGTGATACTTAATGATAGAAAAAAATTTTGTTATAAAAATCTTTACAGATATTTTCCGTTTTCTTCTGTTTTTTGTGCTCCTTCCATTTTTCATTCTTAAATGCCTTCAGGATGTCTTTGGGTCTCTTGCAAGGCTTTCTTTAAATTGTTTTCACCCTCCACTATTTCTCTCAGTGGTTTTCTGAAATGGTGCTGGTGGTGGTAGTGGTGGTAGTGGTTGTTGCTGTTGTAAAATCATGTCCAATTCTATGTGATCCCATGGTCCTTTGTCCTTAGGGTTTTCTTGGCAAAGTTACTGGGGTGGTTTGCCATTTCCTTCTCCAATGTGTTCCTTTTTAACAGAAGAGAAACTGAAACAAAAAAGTATTAAGTGACTTGCCCAGGATCACACAGCTAATAAGGGCCTGAGGCCAGATTTGAACTCAGATCTTCCTGACTATAGTCCTGGAGCTTTATCCACTGCACAACCTAGCTGCCTTTATGAAGTTGAGGCATTTTATAATCTTCAATTTTTCTTCTTTATAAGATTTTACAAATGAGTTTTTAGTCTAAGCCATTGTAACTTGGACCTGCCATACTGATCTTATTGACAGGTAACTCAAGTGTTTCCTAAGGTGCTTTTTAGTCTTTTTTTATTCTCCTTTTGATGACACATAACCTAGATTGATTAACCTTCTTATGAAATTATTGTTCTGAATCCGTCCTTTCTTTCTTCCATTCCCCATTGTTCACTAACAATAATACCTTGTTTGAATAAAATAAGATTGAGTTGACTTTATTGCATACCGTATTTCTTTCTCAATTGCCTTATTTCTTCTAACTTTATGATCATTTTGTTCATTGTTTCAACAAGTCTGTGGTCTTACTATACACATAGAGCTGATTCAGGAATAACTCCTACTTCAGTAATGAATCTATTCCTGTCTGTTCAAATATTGTGTTTCATTTTTTTTGGTGATGTGCTTTTTGAGTCTTTTGACAAAGAAAATGTTCATTAAACAGAGGTGTGAAGCTATCTAGTCTACCAATGTTTCACTTTTCCCATTCCTTATTCTTGGTCTATATTTTCCAGTGTATTTTTTGTCATCTTCACTTCACCTAATTCCAAGTCAACAACACAAAAACAAGAACTTATTAAGAGTCTAATATGTGTCAGGTACTGTGCTAAAAGTGCTAGGGAAATAAAGAAAGGCAAAAACAGCCCGCTTCTCAGTTTTACCAGTAGTTGTTAGTCTTTGGATAAGGGTAGCAAAAGTTAGAGTGGTGGTGGTAGTGTTTAGTAGTTTCAGTCATGCCCAACTCTTTGTGACCCTATTTGGGACTTGGCAAAGATACTGGAATGGTTTGTAATTTCCTACTCCAGTTCATTTTACAGATGAGGAAACTGAGGCAAATAGAGTTAAATGACTTCCCAGGATCACACAACTAGTAAATATCTGAAGCAGGATTTGAATTCAGGAAGATGAGTCTTCTTGACTTCAGGTCCCATGCTCTATCCACTGTGTCACCTTAGCTCCCCTAATTTTAGAGTACCAAGAGCTCAGTTAAAAATGTATAAATTGTTTTAAAATTGTCTGTTTCTTAGGGTCTTCTGTCCTTTATTCCCCACTACTCTACCATTGTCTCTACAGAAGTTGAAAGGGGTCTTAGAGGATTGAGAGTTCTTATATTTTGTTTGTTCGACAAGCTACCATGGCTAAAGAATTCATCATTAAGTATTCGGCCAATTGGTCATGAGCCTCTGTACGCTTAGCTAGGCTGAGTCTTTGAAAAAAGATTCATTCTATTTCTGGGATCTGAAAGTCTTCTAATGTCTCATTATAGATTGGAGGAGACTGGATTCTGAAAACCTATGGCATCAGAGTGCAATCTCTGTCAGTTCCTAAGTATTAGAAAGACTTTAAGTACCATCCTGGCAACAAATTCTCCCCTACCCTCTAGGATACAAAAAGAAGTTGGGGGGTGGGGGGGAAGGACCCATGTAAAGTCTGGAACACTTTCTATTGAGTATGCTTTAAAAGGGATTTTATATAGAAGGCTTAGACTGTATGCCTTCTTGTAGCAATAAGGTAACACAATGAATAAAGTACCAGGCCTGAAGTCAGGAAGACAATCTTCCCAAGTTCAAATAGGACCTCAAACACTTACTATAGCTGTGTGACCTTGGGCAAGTCATTTAACCTTATTTGCCTCAAAATCTTCATCTGTAAAATGAGCTGGAGAAGGAAATGTCAAACCACTCCAGTATTTTTTACCAAGAAAACCCCAAATGGGATCACAAAAAGTTGGACACATCTGAAACAACTGAATAATAAGAGATGGCTTCTGGCTCTCTAATTCAGATTTGGTGATTTTGTGACTCCAATGCATAGGATGCTTTGTAAAATCTGAACAAGAAGGAATAAAGGAGTCTCAAATTGTATCAGCAGAGGAATTAAAAACCAATTAAATCATGACTCCATCAAAGCAAATTCAGTGGGGTTTGGGCTTTTTAGAACTCTAAAATATTCCATCATCCTAAGGATCCTCTAACAACTACTTTTTCACTTTTAAAGTAGGACACAAAACCATTTCTATTCTCATTTTTTTTCTTTTTGCAATTATCACCTATTTGAATTCTGGTAACACTTATTTCGTTAGCAATCCCATTCTCTTCCCCATTTAAAAAATAGCTGAGTGTAGTTTTTTCTTCCACCCACAGATAAAAAGCAGCCATGATTTCATCGTCTTTAATATGAGGATATAGGTAAAATACTATAAGCACTGGTTTGTCTTGAAAGGTTTTTCTGTTTGGTTGGTTGGTTTTTGTCACAATTCAAAACCATTTACAGAAGAAAATGTTCAATCCTCCACTGGGTCCAGATTAATTTTTTGTAAGTTCATATTCTTTCATTTCATTGATACCCCACCTCAAGAGATTCCTAGAAAGGCCACCTCAAGGGCCTCTTTTCACAGGTGCATGGTTGAGATATATAAGAGACTGGTAGCCCAATATGAAAAGCCACAGATAATCCCAAATCCAACATTTAAGAGAACAATTATCAAGCTCAAAGACAGGTGAAAAGATCTGTCTGCTGACAGAGAAAATAATAATCTCTTAGGACAAAAAGGAGTAGCATAAAATGTGTCTTTGAACATTCTAGGGGGAATCTCTGAAGTTTTGCTACCCCCTGGATGTGAGAAAGTTATCCAGGGACAGCAGTTGCTCCATATGATTACAAAGTAATATAATTATTTCAAAAGCATTGCATTTATTTATCAGTGATTAAAGGAGCAGTCATAATGACAGTACTGTCAACATCATACCTACAGATGAACCCATAGCTCTGATTTGTATATAATCCTTTTATATACAAACCCCTTTTAGCATAATAGTGCTTTTTTCCCTATCTCATCACCCAGCTAGACTATATTAAGATCCATGAGGGAATGAACCACAGTATTCATTTCTGTCTTCTGCTTCACTATAGGACAGTACAGGGTTCTGCACATGATAAGTGCTTAGCATTTATTTAATTCATTCTTTAAATAAAAAGAACTGGGTCTACCTTACAAACAAGACAGGAAAAGAAAACTCATAATCTAAGGACACAAAATATGCATGAAAGATGTTAAGTTGCCTCTGAAGAATTTTCAGCAATACCTATAACTTTTCAACTGTGCAAATAACTTTCAAGAAAGTATTATGCTTTTTATAATATGTTAAATGGTCATATTTTGAAACAGTCATCAATGAGGCAAGGTTGAAGATGGTTGGGGAAGAAATGGAGATGTGTAAAGGTGAAAGGACTAGCTTAGAGCAAGTAATGACAAACTTGTATAATGGTTGAATAGCCTAATGATCCGGGGTAGGGAAGCTACGGCCTCAGAGCCACATGTGGCCCTTTAGGTCCTCAAGCACAGCCTGAATCCAAACTTCATAGAACAAATCCCCTTAATAAAAGGATTTGTTCTGTAAGACCTGGACTCAGTCAAAAGGATGCAACCAAGGACCTAGAAGGTCACATGTAGGCTTGTAGGCTTAAGGCTGCAGGTTCCCTAGCTTACTTCATATTGTCATTGAATTTTCTGAGATTTTTGTAGGGAATAGGAAAGTACTTGAATTAAATACTTTTTCCTCTAATCAATTCAGAATCTTTCAATTGTGGCTCGCACCAAGCTATGTATTTAACACTTGGCTTTAACCTGAATTCTTTCCATTTTCCTTCCCTGCTGTCTCTTCTTCATTCCATTTCTGCAACATAAATGATCAAGTCAGTGTCTTTAGCCCAATTCTCTTCTCTCTATAAACCCTTTCCTTTGATGATCTTCTATAAAGATTATTTGGAGTGAATGAGGTTATGATAATAACTAATGGAGAGAAGATAGAATTATTTACTTATAATTTTATGTTCATTTCTCCTAGTGAGGAGATTTATTTTCTTGTCCGGGAGAGATATGACAAACATGGTTAACAAGAAATTAGAACCCAAGACAATCAGGGAGCTTGAAAAAAATTAAGTCACCTTACTTTCTTTGATGAACTGAAGCATTCAGGTCATCAAGGCTAGACAAACAATCCAAGGTTATTGAAAGAACTTATAGATGTGATTACTAAATCTCTCTTTCTCTGTCTCTGCATCTCTCTGTGTGTCTCTGTCTCTTTCTGTCTCTCTGCCTCTGTCTCTTTTTGTCCCCTCCCCCACCCATATACATACTCATTCGCCTTTTTCCCCAACTTCTGTAAGATCTGGGAATGGAACATTTTAATTAGACTTAACCTGAAATGCTCTACCCCTGACTCTGCCGTTATCCATATCCTTTATAACACTTCCAGAATAATCTTTCTGTAACAAAACTTTCATTACTTCCCTCTTCTTCTGTTCAAGATGTCATAAGTAATAACTCTATATTTAAACAAGCTTTGAAAAATAGAATCTGGGTAAAATAACAGACACCAGCCCAGACTATCATCATTTCCAAGGAAATTTAACTGATATAAATCAATCACCATAACAGGAAAGCCAAAACAAGCTAGAAACTATCTTAACCAGAAAACATTTAATCTCCCTGTCAAGTAGAGAGTCCTGGCATCCAAGGGCAATAGTGATTTATAATATAAACTTATATCTAAATGCTTATTGAGGAAGATGGATGAAGATTATATGTGATATCACCATAAAATAGCAAGTAGCAATAGTGAGTAAAATGAATTTAAGGAAAGTTTAGCAAGAAACTAAATTAAACCAATTCATCCAGAAAGAATTTAGGGCTAAAACTTGTAAGAAGATAGCAAATGAAAAATGGGAAAGATCTGTCAAGATTTTTATAACTATTTTCTTCAATGACACTGGAGCTACTGCATTTGGACTTCATAGCCCCTCAATATGTCAAATGAGAAAGTAGAAATGGCATTAAATTAAACCCTGACCAAACAAAGTACACAAAGATGAGTCCTGTTTTGGAGGTGATCATACTTTGAGGAAATTGAGAAATCAGTTCTCAAGATACCTAAAAGAGCAGAGAATACCAAATGTTTGTAGGGGGTTGGGTGGGAGAGAATCATGAACCTTAGTACCAAAAAAAAAATTACAGTACAGAAGATATCAAAAGCCAATTAACCCATATGTCAAATCTCCCAATACTATAAAATCTTTTGAGGATAATGCTTATATCAAGGATATCTTTGAAGAAAATATAAGAAATCAATAGCCAGATGTTTTGAATATTCTATGGCAGATGAGATATTTATATTCACACAATTTACTAATGAATGGAGAATACAACATCCCATGATGCTCCTTTCTGGTTAACCATAAAAAAGCATTCATGGGGTTGGCTAGGTGGTGCAATGAATAGAGCACCGGCCCTGGAGTCAGGAGGAGGACCTGAGTTCAAATCTGGCCTCAGACACTTGACACACTTACTAGCTATGTGACTTTGGGCAAGTCATTTAACTCCAATTGCTCTCCAAAAAGCAAAACAAAAACAAAAAACAAAAAGAAAAGCATTTATTCAATAGAGCAAAATGTTCACTCAAAGGCTCTCCTCCAATAAAGAATCTCCCATACATATATTAAAACTGTGAGATATTCCTTGAAAGATGTCAATAGCTGAGATCATTTGGTTCAACAACCTGGTTATCAACATCTAATAATGCATATAAAATAGGGACACATATGTTGAGAAAAGATGGTTTCACTGTCACAGAGTACAAACACAAAAACCTAGAACTAAGACCAAATTTAAAAGGATTTTCTTCTACATGGTAAAGTCCTTCAAATGTTCCCATTTTCAGGTGACATAATTGGATCAAGTTTCGGGACTTTGTAGAGCTTCCTAAATGAAATTTACATGCATTTAAATGTATTTAACTTAACTAGCCCCAAGGAAAAACCAAGTATATAAAGAATGTTTATTTGTAGACTAAGATATATGGTCGGATGAAAAATCTATGGAGCTGTTCCATCCATGTTATATAAAGTATTATATAATGGCATATAATATACTGCATATTTTACATGGACATTGTAGATAAACAATGAACTCATTCCATAATGGACTTTGGATTTTCTTGCCTTTGGAAAATTAATTGGTACTTTGAGTAACCCTAAAGCTTCTCCCTGAAACAAAAGTATATTGTACAAAAATTATATTCTTATCCAAGGAAGTCAAAGACAGAAACCTCATCAAAATATTGGTAGTATTTCTGTAGCAACAAAGAACTGAAAACAAAGTAAATACTCATTGACGGGGGAATGGCTAAACAAGTTGTAGTATATAAATATAATAGAATATTACTATGCTGTATAAAACAACATATGTGAAGAATATAGGAAGGCATGGAAAAACTTAAAACTAATGAAGTAAGCAAACCCTGGAAAATAATAGACACAATGATTACAGCAGTATAAGCAAAAAGAGTAAGGACAACAAAAATAAAAATTAAACTGTGTAATTATAATAACCAATTATAATAACCTAAAGAAAAGATATAAGAAGATTCTTCTCTCCCTTCTTTGCAGGGGGGAGGGGAGGAGGATGGTCTGTATATGTTGAACTATTAGACTTCGTTGATGTATTCACCAGTTTTATTGAACTTTTTTTTGCTCCCTGTCTTTGATATAAAGGACAGCTGTCTTGGGTACAGGAAGAGAACAAATTTATTAGGAAGTGAAGGTTATATAATAACAAAGGAATCAATAAAAATAACACAATTCAGTATTTCCCTATTATGTCATATGGCATAATAGTTATGAAATACCAAAATCTCCGATGCATTAAATTTCCTAGTCACTTAAGAGGCAATGGAGAGAGATACGATGGGCATGTGTTGGCTGTGTGTTTTCAGCCAAAAAAAATAAGCAGGAGAAACAGCATAAAGATTAGTATTAGAGAGCACTGGAAAAAGATAGACTGGATGAGAAGAAGAATTAAGGATGACCAATGTACAGCCCTACGCTCTATCACCACCTAAATAAGGTCAAGAGAGCTAGAGGAAGGCCCACAGAATGTTGAGCGGGGGAGATGTCAAGGCCAAGCTGTAATCTGTGCCATTGGAAGGGGTACTCTCAACCACAAGATCACAGATCCATCCACATTTTGAAGTATTTGTGTTACAGAAATAAAAGCACCTTCTAATCCATTGACCCACTCCATCTCTATGATTTAACACCTGATTATGTTGGAAAGTCATAGGATCATAGACTTAGATCTGGAAGAAACCATAGTGGTCACATATTTCTCATTTTACAGATGAGAAAACTAACGTCCAGAAAGATTAAATGGTCTGCCCAAAATCACATGGGACGCAAGAGACAGTCAGGATTTGAGCCCAAATCCTCTTATTCCAAAGTGTTCTTTCCACACTATACAGTAGTCTTCCGTAAGAATGCAATGACAATCTTCACATTGTCTTCACTAATTTTTATGTTTCATCTCATTGTTTCGTCATCTGGTTTCATCTCCTCAACTAGTGGCAATAACCATACCTCATGCTCTTTTTGTGTCTTGAGGTTCCAAACATATAAGAGGTGCAGAGGAGAGAGTGTTAGACCTGAATTCAAACCTTACCTTTTGTACTTAATAGCTGGGCAGGCAAGTTACTCAATTTCTGCCTGTCTCAGCTTTCCCATCTGTAAAATAGTAATAATAAAGGCTCCTACCTTTTGGGGTTATTGTGAGGATAAAATGAGATAATAGCTATAAAGCACTCGCAATCCAAGTACTGTATAAATGCTAGATATTATTATATTGGTGCCCAAAATATATACTTGTTTGTTTGATATCAAATGGTCTATCTATCTTTGAGATCCTTTATGAGTTGTGGCTCAGACTTACCTTCTTTGTCCCTTTTATTTCCTGAAAGAGAAAACTGAATATCCCGAGAGGTTCATAGAATCAAAGATTTAGACCTTAAAGGGACCTGAAAAGTCCTCTGCTCCAAGCCCCTCATTTTGCAAGTGAGGACAATGAAACTCAGAGCTTAATTGATTTGCCCAAGGTCTCAGACAGAAAAAGCATCTTCTCTTTTTCAATGCCTCTCACAGTGATTTTTCATACCTTAAATTCGAAAGAACAATCCAGATGATCAGTATTTTGTCTCTCTCCTCAGATTATAATCTCCCCAAAGATAGGGACCTTGATAGACTTCTCTTATATTCTGTATGCTGCCCAGCCTAATTTGGGGCCCATAAGCACTCAAAGAATGTTCATTAATTAGTTGATCTTATATGAGAACTTTCTTTTTTAAATGAAGCAAAGATACTTTGTTTCCCCAAGACAGACAGATGAATTCATGTTGTGGTGGTGGTGGTGGTGGTGGTAGTGGTGGTGTTTTAACAAAAGCCTGCTTAAGCAGAGGCCCTGGCTAGTCTGGTTCAGGATGAAGCATCATCCTTATTTATCCCTACTATTTCAGAATGACAGTCAGCCCTCCTGCTCCCCTCACATTGGGACATCAGCAGTGGGTTCTGACCCAGCTCCCCATTTCATATGCCCAAAAGGAAGGGAGGAGAGACCTAACTCAGCCTTTGGATCGTCCAGTCAGCATTCACTCAGTACTGAAACCTGTCAGCCTGTGATACTGCTCCAGGCTGTTGTTTTGACATTAACTTGACACATTCACATGTCACCCTCATTGTGTGAACTCCTACTCAGTGTTTTGTAATAACAGCAAAGGCATCAATATTTAAAAACAATCAAATGTATGTTTGTTTTTAAAAAGGCAGTTGAATTGCAAGTTTTTACAAAATGTCTTTTTTGTGGATCTGTCTTTTAATTTTGTAAAAAATTAATCATTAGTCTTAAAGTGCCTCATTTGCACTGATTAATTTACAAAGGGGTCAACAACTTTGATGGTTCTGGGATTCTCTTTTCATATTTACAAAGTTGTGATCCAATGTGAGTTAACTTCATTCTTTTTTATTTTAGTTCTTCCTTCCAGCTAATACATAACTGAGAAAGATTTTGTGTTGGGGCTTTTTCTGACTCAAGGGGTAGTAGTAGTCATGGCACAATATAGAGATCACTGCATTTGGAATCAGGAAGACCTGGATTCAAATCCCTGATAATTATTAGTGGTGGGCAAGTCATGTCATCTCTCTGAGCCTCATTTGCCACATCTGTAAAATGAAGAGATTAGACCCAATAACCTCTAAGTTCTCATTCAGCCTGAAATCTATGTATGAGCTAACAGCGGTGGGGAACCTGCATCCTCTAAGCCACATGTGGCCCTCTAGGTCCTCAAGTGCAGCCCTTTGACTGAATCCAAACTTCACAGAACAAATTCCCTTAATAAAAGTATTTGATCTGTAAAATGTGGACTCAGTCAAAAAGGCTGAACCAAAGGACCTAGAAGGCTTCAGTCTGTGAGTCCAAGCCCAGTCCTCTATCCCCACTGCCGCCTGGATGAATGGGATAAACACACCCAGCTTGTACATCAGTGAAAACACTGTGCCCACTTCAGAATGAAAATAAGCAATGCCCGCACTACATGTCTTTGGTTTCACTTTAATTAAGTAGTGCAGCGAGGATATACACACCATAGGTGGTTGTTTCAGTCATGTTCAACTCTTGTGGTCCCATTTGGGATTTTCTTGGCAAGGCTATGGGAGTGATTTGCCATTCCCTTCTCCAGATCATTTTAGGGGCTTTGCCCACAGGTCTTTTGGCATTGTTGTCCTCTTCTGAGCTTGTGTCTTGATCTTCCATGTCACCATAATAACTTTATACGGTCAGATTCTTCTTTTGTTTTGTTTTGGTTTGGTTTTTGTTCATCTTTTCCAGCCTCATTCCTTTCAAATTTGAGCTCTGCTCCTGGTGTGGAAGGGGTCCGTGCTTCTTGTGAGAAGGGTTGCAAGCCCTCGCTGTTTACCTGGTGCTGCACTGGTGTTGTCCTGAAGCCCATCGGGTACCCTCGTATCTGGCACTGCACTAAGGGGGTGCGTTGGGGGGTGCTGGGTGTTGCTGGAGGCTGTAGGCGTCTGGTAGCTTACCTGGTGCTGAGCTGGAGTCCCAGTGTCTGGATGTCGACCCATGTGTTGTGTTCCCTGGGGCGTCCTGGAGTTGGTGTCTGCCTGCTTGCCCAGCGTGACACTGAAGCATGTGGCCAGTCTTGGCACTGCATTTTTCTGTTTCTGGCTGTGTTGTGTTAAGTGGCAGGGACCTGGCGCTGATGTCTGCCTATTTGCTTAGGAATGTTCACAGCAGAGGGGTGCTGAGGTAGGTGGGTGTGTCTCAGGCTTATGTCTACCTATTTGTGGGGACCTACACTAAAGCTTGTGATGGGTGCTGGTACCCATCTACCCCTTTGCTTGACTATGCTGAGGCACATGTGGGATCCCTAGTGTTGACATTTGCCAGCCCCTCTACTGCACTGGGACTCAGGACCTCCCTCTGATTTGTTGAGTTGGGGTTTACTGCTGACTTGCCAGAGAGCTTCTAGTCATGGACTGGACTTCCTTTTTACCCAAGTGAGATGGACCTTTCCTGCTGACCTTCCAAGTTTCTTGAGCAAGAAGATTGCTTTACCCCATCTTTTTGCTGCCTCTGTTGTTCAATGATTCATTTGGGGGGGGTTATCTTATGGTTGTTTGGAGGTGAATATGAGAGAGTTTCATGAGACAATTTCCTGCTTACTCTGCCATTTTAGCTCCTGGAAATCTAGCTTATTTTACAGATGAGGAAACTGAGGCAAACAGAATTTAGTGATTTGTCCAGAATCACACAACTAGGAAATGTCTGAGGCTTTGAACGTGGGTCTTTCTGATTTCATATCTGACACCACAGCTAGCTATTCCTAATTGATCTCCTTTCATTGAATACAATCAATATTCAAATGAATCATGGAACACAGACTGCTATTCTGATTCAGTAATATGATACATGCCTGGGAGTGATTCACCAAATTTACCTTACAAATAAAGAGTGACAGTTATATTTTAGAATAACTTAACACATACTTTGATATAAACTCTTTCCTTTCTTCATCATTTATATCATTTCAAAAATTGCATTCAGTGCTTCAAAACTTGACAACTTTCTCTTTGAACAGGAGAAGGCTTTGTGGTACCAAAGTGAGATAAATAAAATAATGAATATTATTAATAAATAAAAGAATGACTGTACATTGCTGTCCATTCATACTAAATAAACACTCTGCTGCATCAGTAAGTAGCAAATTCATCATGGAGCATCACTAGAGCAATCACAAATGAGGACTGGCAAGAAATCATTCAGCAACTTATGTACCTCATTTTGAATGGCATCCGTCTAAGGAAGATGGTGCTTTTAAACCATTTTAATAATCTTAATAGCAGTTAGTCTTATGTGTATTATGCAGATAGTACAAGGTGGACTTTTGCCTCCCCAGACTTTTTTGATTTTTTCCATGAAAATGGGAAACATTGCATCATGTATTCAAGACTTGAGTATATTTTTGTGGTATTTTAACTAACATATCTAGGATAAGGTAGAAGAAAAGAGATCTCAAAATTGCAAGGCAAAACCTAGTGTAGGAGTCTGGTACAGGTATGCTAATTTTAGCCTAACAATTAAAACCAAGAAAACTCAGGTGCTCTATCATCCACCACCACATCACCCATACATGCAACCATTGGTAACAGCAAATGGAGAAGTTTTGAATGCTGTTGATAAGTTCACTTACCTTGGTAGTGTACTTTCCAGGGATGTACACATCGATAATGAGGTTGACACAGTCATTGCCAAGGCTAGTTCAGTGTTTGGAGGCTCCAAAGGAAGGAGTGGGAGAGAAGAGGTATTAGACTGACTACCAAACTGAAGGTCTACAGAGCCATTGTGCTGACCTCATTGTTATATACCTGTGAAACCTGAACAGCCTACCAGTGCCATGCACAGAAAGTGAATCATTTTCATTTGAATTGTCTTAGGAAGATTCTGAACAGCATCTGGCAGGATAAGGTACCAGACACTGAGGACTTTACTCGAACGAACCTAACAAGCATTCAAACTCTGCTTCAGAAAGGGCAACTCAGGCTGGTCACATTGTTCAAATGCAAAACATGCATTTGCCAAAAAGATTGTTTTATGGTGAACACGCACAGGGCAAGGTTCACATGGTGGTCAGAAGAAACAATACAAGGTCTCTCTCAAGAACTTTGGGATTGATTGTGAGACATGGGAGACGCTGGGACAGGACCTCTCAGCATGGCAAGCCCACATCAGAGAAAGCGCTGTGCTCTACAAGCAAAGCAGAACCGAAGCAGCCCAAAGGGAGTGCAGGATGCGCAAATTTGGAGATTCCACCCCAAATGTTTACACAGACTTCTTGTGCCCGACCTGTGGTAGAGCATTCTGGGCTCATAATGGTCTGATCAGCCACAATCAGACACATTGCAGCTTGACTTTAGCATGGTGATGTTGTTTTGGTCCTCTTAAAGAACGAAGGACAACAACCATAGCTGAAAGAATACTAGATACGGAGTCAAGACAGACCTGCTTTTGAGACGACTCTGATATTTCTCTGATACTGTGATACACTTCAGTGTTTTTCCCTGAATACGTCATTTAATTTCTAAGGGCCTCAACTTCCTCATCTGTAAAATGGACATGATAAGACAGATACCATCTACCTCACCAAGTTTGAATGGAGAGGATCATAGTAAATAAACTCGATGATTTTGATTATTGTTGTTCAGTAGTTTCAGTCATGTACAACTCTTTATGACCCTATTTGGGGCTTTCTTGGCAAAAATACTAGAGTCATTTGCAATTTACTTTTCTAGATAATTTTAATTACATGAAATTAAAAAGGTTTTGCACAAACAAAACAAATGCGGCCAGAATTAGAAGGAAAATGGGAAACTGGGAAGGAGGGGGGGTGTTTAGAAAGTTTCTCTAATAAAGACCTCATTTCTCAAATATATAGCAAACCGAGCCAAGTCTGTAAAAAAAAATACATATATATATATTACATATAATATATATACATATTATACATATATATATTATCCATTTTCTAATTGATAAATGGTCAAAGGATATGAACTGCAGTTTTCAGAAGAAGAAATCGAAGCTAACTATGGTCATGTGAAAAAACGCTCTAAATCACTATTGATTAGAGAAATGCAAATTAAAACAATTCTGAGGCACTACCTCACACCTATCAGATTGGCTAACATGACAGAAAAGGAAAATGACAAATTCTCTAGAGGATGCAGAAAAGGTAGGACACTAATGCACTATTGGTGAACTTGTAAACTAGTCCAATCATTCTGGAGGACAATTTGGACCTACATCCAAAGGACTATAAAACTGTGCATACCCTAGCTCAGCAATACCACAGCTAGGTCTATATCCCAAAGATATCAAAGAAAAGAGAAAAGGACCTATTTGTACAAAAATATTTATAGCAGGGGCGGCCAGGTAGCACAGCGAGTAAGAGCACCGGCTCCAGTGTTGAGAAGACCTGGAGATCGAATCCTGGGCTCAGACACTCAGCACCACACCCAGAAACACCTGGCCGTGTAACCTTGAGCAAGTTACTTAACCCCAATTGCTTAAAAAAAAAAATATTTATAGCAGCTCCTTTTGTGGTGGCAAAGAATTGGAAATTGAGGGTATGTCCATCCATTGGGGAACAGCTGAACAAGTTGTGGCATATGATTTTGATGGAATACAATTGTGTTGTAAGAAATGATGAGCAGAATGGTTTTAGGAAAACCTGAGGAGATGTATATGAACTGACAAAAAGTGAAGTAAGCATAACCAGGAGAACATTGTACACAATAATGGGAATATTGTATGGTGATGAATTGTGAATGACTTAACTATTCTCAGAAATACAATGATCCAAGAAAATTCCAAATGACTCATGATGAAAAATGCTATCCATCTCCAGAGAGAGAAGTGCTGAACTCTTAAGTGCAGATTGAAGCATACTTTTTAAAACTTTTTCTTGTTTTTTCATTTGTGTTTTCTTTATAACATGACTAATATAAAAATGTGTTTTGCATGACTTCACATGTACGATAAATAATATATTTCTTGCCTTCTCAAGGAGTGAGGACCAAAAGGATGTGAGAGAATTTGGAACTCAAAGTTTTAAAAAATAAATGTTAAAAAAATTTACATGTAATTGGGAAACATAATTACACAAATAAAATATATTTTTAAAAAAACATTAGCACACAATCCTCAACTGTTAAGCTTACTTGTTTGCAACAGTCATTTAGTAGATACAATTAGCTGAAAGCAAAGATATTTACTTAGTAACAGTAACAACAGTTCTGATGAAACACACTCTTCCATAAATAAATACAGCAGTGAGACACATGTGGGTAACAATGCAGCCTCACTAACGCAAAACTGACATTATGGAGCCCAGATTTCCTTTCTCTCATGTAGTCCTCACACTGCTTCACTCTGGGTTCAGCACCTCCATTGGACATACTGCTCAGCTAGGTTTTCTTCTTGTTTTCTTGTATTTGAAATTAAAGTTTCAAGTTCTAGGACTTTTTCTTCTCAAATTCATAATCAGCTCTCTTCTCTGCTGCCAGAGGTTTCTTTCCCTGAAGCTACTTCTTGCCTTCATTACTTCCATTCTGTGATTGCATCTGTCTAGAGAATGTGTCTCCCCTCCTTGCCTTGAAGTGACAGGTTCTCCAAACTATCCAAATACTCTGGTCTTGTTCTGGGCAAGTAACTCTATTGCAAGGCTCCATGATGAATAAAGGGGTGGGGTTGGGGGTGAGGGTGGGGAGTGGAAGAGGTTAGCCAAGCAAAGAAGTAGACAGTCCCCCCTGTCAAGAGGTGAAAAGTAATCCCAGCTCAGGGGCAGAGTTCTTTGATTCCTTCCTAGAATGTCTGTGGATCTAGTAAGCAAGCTTTTTGAGGGCCACCATGAAGTACGACCAGTTTTCACTCAGTCAATGGCAAGGCTCCCCTTCAAATTCTATCAGTTTTTTTTTTCATATTTCTTAAAGGGATGACCATATGTCCACACATCTTTTCACCTTTCAATGACTTATTATCTGTCTCTTACTTTCTGTAATTATACACAAAACTAAAAATGGAGTGATGGCTAGGAACTCATGACTCTCCTTACACTTGCATTATCTCATCTAATCCCCTGACAATCCTGAAGGAAGGTAGCACAAGTGTTATTTTCCTGAGAGTTTAAATAACTTGCCCAAGTTCTCATAGCTAGTTAGTAAAAAGAAAGTCTCTGGGCCCATTGTTCTTTCCAGTATAGTATATCATGATGCAGCTAAAGTTTATCAGCCATGGGCTGCTGACCGCTAGCATGGTTCATCACTAGGCTCAATTCCTCTAAGCTGCACACTAAAGACCAGAGCTACAGAATACTGTCCACAGGTTTTTGCCATTTAATGTTTCGTTTGTGCCTTTATTGTAAAACACCAGGTTTGAGCTTGTATGACTTGTCTGCTTTCAATAACACATCATTTCCAAGAGCTGAAGTGCCAGCACTCCTTCCTCTTGTTTGTATTTGGAAGCTCCTCAGCATATTCCCTGCCTCCTTCCTCAGCCTTCCCCTCCATTGTCAATAAAATCCCATGCAGTCAGGCCTCCTTAGAACATCAGTCCCAAGCAATTTCCGTCCTCCTTGGGGTCTGAGGTCATCATGCTCTACAGCACTTCTAGTTTTTCTCCTTGAGTGGGATGATTGCTGGCAGTTGAATTTTAAAACTCAGATGTCAATTAAGGGACACGGGAGGAAGTCTCTGCATGAACCAGATCAACATATTACAGAGCCTGAAGCAAAGAGCCCACAGCATTGTGATGCTCTCCTCCATGTAGCATTGAGTGCATAATATTTACAACAGAAAATGCAGTCTTATCTCTTAACAAAAGTGATAACTTATAGGAAGTCTATAACCTTTTAAATAATGCTCAAGTTCCCCCTTCATCCCGACTTTTATGTCATAATATGAATTAGATACATCTGTCTGTGGTTCCAGAAGACAAAACCATTGGGTGGAAATTGGGGGAGAGATAGTTCAGTCTAACATAACCAAGAACAAAAAAGAAATGGAATGGTCTGTTCTGTGGATTATTGAGTTTCCTATCACTGGAGATATTCAAACAAGCTGGAAAAACACTTATCAGATCTTCCATAGAGACTATTAAAACCATGGACAAAAAGTTGCATTAAACGACTCCTAAGTTCACTCAAAGTCATTATCATTCATTAAAAAAGAAACATTTCAACAAGTATTCACTAAGCACTTATTGCATACCAAACACTATACCTTTGCCCTCATGGTATTTACAATTTGCCTGGGGAGGGAGTGAAGAAAGAGAAAAACAAATAATTATAATAAAAAATTTTGCACGATAAATGCACATAGAGAATTGTGAAACATTCGAGAGACCTGGGCAAAAATTATGACTGACAGGAATAATCATGGAAGCCTAAATTAAGATGGTAGTGTTTGAACTGGCCTTTAAAAGACAGGAAAGAATTCAAAAAGCAAAAAGGGGAACCAAGGACAATCAAGGCACAGAAAAAGGTGAGAAGGAAATCATAGAGGCAAGAAAACACAGCTATGTTTGGGACCCAGACATAGCCCAGTTTAGCTGGAGCATAGAATGGGTTAGGGAGAGCTTGAGAGGCAGTGTAGTATGTTGGAAGAAGCATTGGATAATGAGTCAGAGGCCATAGGTTTAATTCTTACCCCTGATGTGACCTTGAACACATAACCTCCTTAGGATCTAACCTCCCTGCACTTCATTTTCTTTATATCTCTAACGAGGAGGGTTGAACTAGAAAACCTCAAAGACACCTTCTATCTCTCTATGATCCTGTAGCATAAGACTGGGAACTTAAGGGAGTGGCACATTGTGGCAGCCAAGGAGAGCAGTCAGAGGAATTTGAATTTTACTCTGTAAACAGTAGGGGAGCCACTGAATATGTTTTAGCGGAAGAGACATGACCAGAACTCTGCATAAAAAGTATTCTAGCAGGGGCAGGAAAGACAGACTAGATAATGGGGAGAAGCAAAAGGCAGCTGCTGCCGCTGTCTAGGTGGGCAATAATTATAAGTTACGCGATGGCAGTAACAGCAGGAAGAGAGACAATCAGAATGAATGCAAAGCTAGTGTGCTGGTGGGATCAACTGAACTTGATAACCTATTGGATGGGCAAGGCAGGGGGGAGAGAGAAATTAAAGATATTCCCAGGGTTTTGAGTATGGGAAACTAGGTAAATAGTGCAGCCAATGGTCAGAAGAAGGAACAGGGTTAAAGAAAATATAGTGAATTCAAACTTGGGACATGTACGATTTTAAATATCGGCAAGACTTTCCAGAAGTCCCATAAGCATTTGAAGATGCAAGGCTGGAATTCAAAAGAGAGGTCAGGGCTAGTCATGAAGATTTGAAAGTCATCTGTATAAAGATAGTAGTTGAAGCCACAAACAAATATGCTTTCCAAGATAGAAAGGTAGAGAGAGAAGCTGAGGTGTAAGATTAAGTGGGTGGGGAAAACATTTTTTGCCCCCACCACTTAGATGAGCTCAGAGTCATATATATATATATATATATATATATATATATATATATATATATGCCTTTTAATGAGAGAGAAGATCATTGGGCCCTTAATTTTCCCTGCCAATATGCCCTCCAGACCCACAGGCACTGTCATAGTACTGACAGCGCACCCTATGAAACCCCAGGCCTTTTCTTGCACCTTGCAAATGAACTGTTTCACATTGTGTTGTCTTCCCCCATTAAAGTCTGAACTTCTTAAGAACACAAACTGCCACATTTCTTTTTATGGGTGCCCTCTGCACTTAACAGAGTGCTTAGCACATAGTAGGCACTTTTAATAAATGTGTTTTTTTTTTTTCATTCAAGGACTCAGGAAGGTATAATCGTAATGGGAATTTGAAGATCTTCCCTGCCCCTTAATAGGCCAAATGTAATCACATGGAGCCTGTGGTGGGAGGAACTTGCTGAACAGGTGGAGTAGGAAGGGTGGAGCAGAGCCCAGAGAAAATCAGAGCAGTTAGAACAGAGGGAGGAGAGAGGATGTAGGTAGGCAGACAACTAGGTTTGTGAGTGTTTGTGTGAAGGCTTTGGGATGGTGTTGCTCTCTGAAGTATTATTGTGTATGGATTACTTTGTTGCTGTGATGAATTTAGTTTTCTGGTGTTGAGATTTGACTTCCTGGTATCTGAATAAATGTTTTGCTTCTGTCTCCCATATAAAGAATCTTCTATATTTTGAGATTCAGAACTATGCTGGCATATTCATAGTGACTCTCAGTGCTGTGAATATCAGAGCACTACAGAAGGGACAACCAAAGGAAACAGAGAGTATTTAGAAGCATAGGAAAACCAGGACAGCATGATATACAATATCTTACAGGGGAGGAAGAAGGGAATGGTCAAGATTATCAAGGTCATTAGCCTAAAGAGATGAAGAAGGAAAAGTAATTGGATTTTGTAATTGGTGACTTTCAAGAAAGCCTTTTCAACAGTATGGTGGAAGTGACCTTGTAGGGGAGGCTAGAGGGAGTAAGGATAGTGAGAAAGTAGGGTAGGGGTAGCAGTAAGTGTAATAGCTGATATATGTAACACTTCAAAGATTTCAAAGGGTTTTACAGTACATGCATTTTCTCATTTGGCCCTAATTACTTTTTTTTTTAAGCAATTGGGGTTAAGTAACTTGCTCAAGGTTACACGGACAGGTGTTTCTGGGTGGGTGCTAAGTGTCTGAGCCCGGGATTCAATCTCCAGGTCTTCTCAACACTGGAGCCGGTGCTCTTACTCGCTGTGCTACGTGGCCGCCCGGCCCTAATTACTTCTTAACTAGATTATTTCAACAGCCCTCTAACTGATCCCCCTACTTCATTTCTCCACACTCTAGGATGAAAGAAATATTATAGTAGTTGAATAGGATAGAATAGACAACCCAAAGTTTCTGTTTTGTTTTGCTTTTGCCTGGAGAAACTCAATCAAGTTTTTAGACTCAGCAAATAAGTTATTTTGACTATTATAAATACCCAAATTAACTACAAGGGACATATGAAAGAAGATGCTATCTACAACCAGAGAAAGAAATAGAAGTATGTATAGAATGACTTTACATATATATATATATATATATATACACATACATATACATATACATATACATACATATTTGTGTCTAATGGTAGCCATCTCTAGGGTGGGGGAGGAAGAAAAAAAGAAATTTACATGATAACTATTATATATTTGAAAGAATTAGAATGTTGTACATAATAGGTTTGAAGTTTCAAGCACAATTAATTTTTTACTATATATGGAAATAATTGTTTTATTCCACAAATTAAAATTAAATTAATTAATTAAAAATAAATTTGGGGGCAGCTTGGTGGCGCAATGAATAGAGCACCAGCCCTGGAGCCAGGAAGACATGAGTTCAAATCTGAACTCAGACAGTTAACACTTACTAGCCATGTGACCATGGGCAAGTCACTTAACCACAATTGCCCTGCTCTCCCCCCTCCAAAAAGCAAAAATAAAATGAAATACATTTTTAAAAAGAAAATACACGGGCAACACTGGGAAGATATACTAGATGGCTACTAAAGTTCCCTACAATTCTAACCATCTATGATTCCAATAGTACCAGCTTAGACACTTAATAAATATGTGACCCTGGGCAAATTAAATGACCTCTGAGCCTCAGTTTCCTGATCTGTAAAATGAGCTTTATAACTTTACCTACTTCATGAGCTTTTGTGAGGAAAGTGTTTTGTAAACTGTAAAACAATAAATCCTTGTGAGTTATTAAAAAGAAAAAGAAAATACATGAGTGAGAGAATATGGAACAAAGTCCTCGAGATGGTAGGATAGAAAGTGATTAAGGATTCAGGTTAAAAGTATTGGCCCTAGTGGCAAGTAGGGTTATATCTTCTTTGACTAGAGAGAAGAAAGAAGGCCGTAGATGATGACACAGAGGAGTTGTTAACATCAATGTAACCACTTTTCAAGGCTATGATACTGATCTTGAGTTAATATTCATTATAGAAAACCTGCCAAGTCAACCAAGACAACTTCCACCAGTGATAGCAATGAAACTTACCAACAGACTTGTCGACATTCAGAACACTAACTCCAAAATGCAAGGCAAATCAGGGATGTCGGCACTGTCACAGAGTAAAAACATGTCTATCTCCTTCCTAATCAGGTTGACAGTATGAATGCTTTTATCCCCAAAGGCTACACACCCTGAAAACACAGGCCATGAGAGAAACTAAGGGAATGGCTAGTCTCTGATTTTGTTTCTGTATAGTATGGGTTGACTTGCATCATATCAATGTCTGCTTTAGGCATTAAACTGGCCCCCTTCAAAGAAAAATCATGGCAAAATGATTTTTTTTCATTTTTGTAGCATTAGGACCTTTTTGGTTTCAGAAATGAGTTAGGCATCCCATTTAATTTGTTATTATTATGTTGGTATTATCCCTTAACAGAGATAGAGAAACAGGGGGTGGCAGAGAGGTAAGAAGCAAAATAGGGAAAATATAATTATTATTTCATATTCACAGAAGAAGCCTTTTTCTCAGAAGTGGTTGTTTCTTTAGTTAGATAATCCAGGCATCTGGAAATATTATGTCACTTTAAATATTAGTGAACTAACTGGCCACAATGTCAGAGCCACAAAAATTTACACTTCTCAAAAAGGTGACATAGAGAGAGAGAGAGAGAGAGAGAGAGAGAGAGAGAGAGAGACTAAAGCCTTTATACCTACAGTCATTTGGCATTACAAATTAAAATTAGTGTCTTTTTGAAACTCAAAAATCATTCACATGATACCACTTCTGAGCTAAAATCTTACTAGGTTGGGGAGAGATTGGCATTTAAACAGATGTCAACAGTGTTTTGGGAAATGTAAATTGAGGTACAGATGGTGACTGCTAGGGAGTTAAGAGCATCTGTGTTCTATGGGAGGAAAAAAGCTATGCTTGAGAAAAATTTTAAATAATAACAGAATATTTCAATTTGGTCTTCAAAGGGATTGGGAGGGAAGAAAATACCCTCACTGGATGGCACTGTTTGATGATTTTTTTTTAATCAAGTAAAAAATGACTCAGAGTTCTAGACCCCCTGATCAAAATTGGGCCCAAAATTGGGGAGTTACACTAAAAATCTTCTAAGATTCCCCAGTGTGCTCTAAAACCAAGTCCTCCACTCTAACAGAACACCTGCCTAACCTTGGAAAAGATTGATTATTCTTCAATTGTGGCCAATTTTGCACCTGAAGTTAAGCCACAAGGAAAACATCAATTATCTGGTGTGTTGCCTGAAAGGCCTATTATTTTGACTCCCTACCTAAACCCCATGATTGCCTCTTAGAGCTGACCAGCCATGACTGAGAAACAAGTTCCAGTCAGCCTCCTGCTTCACCCCAAGTCCTGCACACACACACACACACACACACACACACACACACACACACACACACCCTTCCCCCCCTCTCATCATTATGGCTTTTATTTCTAGCCAATATAATTGAGTCTAGAAAAAATGGATTATCTGAATCAATTCTTTAATATATTACTCTATATTAATAACAGCCCTTCTCTTAAGATGCAAGTTGAGAGAAACCCTACCCAATGAGATAGATCCAGTGTAAGATCTTCTCCCTGCTAGCAGGCTAACCTTTACAAGTTGTATTTGCCCTCCTAGGACATTATTCTTTGCTGTATACTACTCTGTTGGATTGAAAGAGTTAATTTAGTTTCCACAAAGGGAACTAATTTATAACCAGAATCTAGATCAGCATCATTTTGCAATGTAGGATGTATATGAATGGTAGAGGCAGATAAGTGGCACAGGGGATAGAGCACTAGATCTGGAGTCAGGAAGACCTGAGTTCAAATCCTGAATCAGGCACTCACTCACTAGCCATGTGACCCTGAGTAAGTCACTTAACTGTTGTCTTCCTCAGTTTCCTCATCTGTAAAATTTTTTAAAATGGACTTCAATATCCCTTCCAACTCTAGATCTTTGACCCAAGGAAAAAAAATAAACAGAGGCATCAAGAAGCTAAGCCCCAAAGTCATATTGGGAAATATTTTAGGAAATCTCTTGACTCCAGGTCTAAAATTTTGTGTGCTGTATCATCCTGCCTGATTGGGATGCGTTTATGCATTACACACCATCCAGAAACGGATACATTTAGCTTCGTTCACAGCACATTCGCAAACTCATTTACTGGATCCATAAGCACTTGTAAACATTGCTAATGGAGTTTGCTAAATGAATATTATAAACGTAATCCAAATGAGCTCTCCTTGGAAATTACAAATCATCTGAAAAATATAGTGCATTCGGTTATAGTGCATTTCATTTACTGCATATCCTCGTTAATCCTGTTAGTATATAATATGCAACTTAATGACAGTACTAATACCTAATGAAAATGAGCTCTTTTAATTGGGTCAATATCATTTTTTCAAGGTTTTAAGGATTTATAAAGTATTATTTCAATATCAAGTTGCCTTTTTATATCAAAGCAGATCCTCCTGATGGAAGAACGGAGGCATTTCAGGAAGTTGTGGAAATTCAGTGGAGCCCTCAGGATGCCATTAAGTTCACCAAAACAATCATACACAAAATAATGCTCTTGTGGCCTAAATTTCGCCAAGGACTTCACTGATAATTCAGAAGTATCTAACTTCCTCTCCACTACAAATAGACACTTGGGGTTCTGGCTTAGACAATTATGTTATCCTGAATGGTGCAGCAAAAAAAGATAATTTTCTCATATATAAAGGTCTATTTTTCCAAGGTTCAGTAGTATTTTCAACTCTATATACTACACCTGGAGAAACAAAGCTGAGTAGTGGATAAAGGGCTTAACTTAGAATCAGAAAATCCTGTGACATACCAGTATAACTCTAGGCAAGCCACATAACCTGTCAGTCTCCCCAGGCAGGAAACAGGTTATACAGCACTAATCTAGGTGGGGAAATGAAGGCCCAAGGCCTCTCTCCCCACCAGAAGGCTTACAGCATTCTTTATCTCTGCTTTAAATTAGGAAACAGAGAGCCCAGATCATCCAGTTAGTGCCTTCTGTGAGCATTCTCAGTTCCAGCTCAAGTCAATCAAAAGGCTTCTCTTCTTCAAATGGTGAATATATTGGAAACAATACCTGCATGTTTTCTGAAGTCCACTTTTGGAACTGTTTCAGGCAGATTCTTTTGTACATACTCATCAACACTGAGCTCTCCAAGGCCAGTACATTCCCCTACCTTTATACTTACGACCTCTCTAACTATTCCTAGTCGTTCTCCACTAGTTTCTCTACTTCTTCTGGACCCCTTAATGGAAGCATTTCTCAAAGGGCTTTTCTTGGTCCTCTGCTCTTTTGACAGCCTCTCATTTGGCAATCTTATTCCCTTCCATGATTTCAATTATATCCCCCTGAAAAATGCATCTAAATACTCCTTGCCCTATCTATTCTCTCCTCTTTCCACTCCATCATTTACAGAACTGCCAGGGCAATCTTTCTTAGATATACAGGGTGTCTTGACACTTCTATATCCAAAAATCTTCAGTGGTTATCTGTCTCCCACAGAATAAAATTTAAACTGCTTTACCTGGTATTCAAGACCCCCCCCCATACAGACTCTACCCTGTAACTGAGTTACTTATTTTCACTAATTATTCCTCTTCTGCATTCTTCACATTCAACATGTCCAAAATCTAGCTCATTATCTTTCCCCTTAAACCTGCTCTTCCTTCTGACTCCAATATTCCCATCTATGGCACCATTCATCCTTTCCTATTCAATACACTGAATTATCTTTGATTCTTCTATCTCCTATATCTCTCACATCCAATTAAATACCAGATTTCATCAATTCTACTTCCACAATTCTTACACCTCTCCCATCTTCTATTTTTCCACTACCATCAGCAGAGTATAAGTTTTCATTACTAGCTCCCCCAATAAAAGCACATAACTAAACCCCTTCTTTGCCCCTCCTGATATGTCATTCATACAACTGTTAGCATAAATATTTTTATATAGAAGTTAGATCATCACTTTTCTGCTCAAAAATCTCTGATGACTCTTTAGTACACATTAAGTAAAATTCACTTTCCTTTGCCTCGCATTCAGAACAACCTACAATCTGGCACCAATCTACCTTTCAAGCCTATCGCATAGTATTCTTCTAAATCCATTCTATTCCTAGGTAAACTGGACTACAGTCTGCCCTCGAATATATAATACACTACATTTTACCACTTCTGTGTCTTAACTCATACTATTCCTTGTATCTAAATTACTCTCCCTCTCTCATTTCCCCTTTTAAATTATTAACTATCCTTTAAAGCCCAACTCAAATGGTAACTCCTTACTGAAGCTTTCTCTGACCCTCCTAGTAATAATTTTCCCCTATCTTACATAGCAATTTATTTCAGAACTCTCTTGTGTATTTATTATGTAATATTGAGAATCACATTTACTTGTGTTTGTATCTTATCCTTCTCCTAGACTGTAAGCTTCATGAGAGCCGGGACTTAATCTTATCTTGACCTTCTATCTCTAAACCCCAGTGAAGTAGGCACTAGATAAATATTTGCTAAAAGCTTGCTCAATGAATGAAAAATTAATCATAAAAATCCCAAAATGGACAATTCTAAAATTAAGAAAATAACAGCTCCTTAAAGTCAACATTCAGAGGCTTCTTGGTGGCCCTAACTGTTACTTTCCATATCTAGTCTGGTATCTGGCATACTTGCATAGTTCAAATTGATTATGTTGTGATGTTTTGTTTATGTGTGTATTTTTTTTTGTCTGACTACAAAGTTACCAGAGTCACCTCATCTCAGGCTCTCCATGGGAACATTTCCAAGATCCTGCTTCCCTGTTAACTCTAATTTCTATTAAGCAGGGAAAGTATAATGTTGAAATTCATGTTTGTATAACATTTTAACACAGTGCTTTCATTTAGAGTCACATGACCTAGGTACAAAGCCTGGTTCTGCCACTTACTACCTTGAGTGACCTTGGACAAGTCTCTTAAATTCTCTAGACCTCAGTTTCCTTATTTTTAAATGAAGAGGTTCAATTTTCTGACTCCTAAGGTCATTTTAGGTCTAGATCTATGATCTTATTATCCTTTCAACAATATTAGGTGACTTTTATAAAATGCTTTAAAGCTGCCAAAGAGAACTTTACATTCTCTCATTTGATCCTCTTGACAACCTGGCAAGTACATAATGCAGGTGTCATTATCCCAGCTTTACAGATGAGGAAACTGAGGCTGAGGGGGAGTGAAGTGAAGTGACTTGCCCAAGGTCATATGGTTAGTATCAAGGGTGGGTTCTAGTTCTTCCCAACTCCAAGTGCATCACTCTACCTATCTTGCATGCACAACATAACAACATTATAAATAAAAGCATCTTCGAAAGACTTAAGAATTCTCATCAATGGAATTACCTTACCATGCCAGAGGACCAAAGATTAAGAAGCATTCTACCACCCCATGATAGAGATGAACTCAAGATGCACAAGAAGGAATTTATTTCCAGTCACAACCAGTGTGGGGATTGATTCTGCTTGATCATATATATATTAGTTACAAAGATTTTACTTTCCTTTTCTTTGTGTGAGTTGGAGCAGGGGGAGGAAAGAGTGAGAGATGACAGGTAGCTATTAAAAAAAATAAAAATGAGCTACTGAAGTGTTTTAAATGCACAAAAGAGAAGAGAATGAAGGGCAAAAAGAATCACAGACAAGGAGGACAGCTTTGAAAGTTTCATGTTGCATTTATTATATATTTCTCAGTAAAAATGGGTTGTACACAATAGAGATTCAGTTTCATGTTCAACCTTCTTTTTTCTCTTTTACAGTGTATAGAGAAATGTTCATTTTACTTAGTATTTAAGTATAGAATAAAACAGAAAAATGAATGAATAAATAAACAAATGAATGAATGAAATAAGAGTAATATGCCATTCGACAACCTGGTGGAATAGAGAATACACTTTTTATTCTACACATAAAAAAGATCAGACTTGGAGAGATGAAATGACTTGCTTATTGTCACACAGTGACAGATCTATGATCCAAGTCTCAGATAAGAAGAATGGGAGACAACACCTTTCCCTCTCACCAGCAACCTAATTTATCTGTCTTTTGTTCCATTGTAGAACACTTCTCCAGCATTCACTGTAGCCTCCATTAATCTGTGTTAATGTCAACTCTCAACTGGAGTGCAGAAAAGAATTTATACTCCCTTAATCTTGTATGGTCAGGAAATCATGTGTTAATCAAATACATAGGTTAATAATTCACTGCTACATATTTCATGTTGTGATGAAAAAAAATTTAGGAAAATATATAAAACAATTTTGGGAAATACACCATGAAAATATATTCAAAAACAAACAAAAAGAGCTTTCTGTTCAAGGATTTCCATACCAGAATTATAAGTAATCACTCACACTCACACACACACACACACACACAAATACAAACCACATGAATGTGCAATAGGAGAATGATTAAGCAAATTGTGGTACATTCAGGTAACAAAATACTATGATGCTATTGCAGAACCAACAAAATTTTAATTTGTGTAATGCTTTTCATAATGCCTTGTCTCTGAAATTCAATACCCCTTTCTTATTATGTGTATAAGGATATGGTTTTGGAGCAGATGTGTGGTGCAGTGAATAGGACACCAGCCCTGGAGTTAGGAGGACCTTAGTTCAAATCTGGCCTCAGACACTTAACACTTACTATCCGTGTGACCTTAGGCAAGTGACTCAACCCCAACTGACCTGCCTTCCCCGCTCAAAAAGCAAAAAAAAAAAAAGGATATGACTTTGTGTTTTAGAATTTTCTAAGGCGAGTGCTATCCCTCCTCATCCTGAGGAATGTAAGGAAATTGATATTATTTACTATAGAATGAATATATATGTATGCATTTATATAGATACATATAAACATTGATACCTAGCTATGTTAATAAGTAAAGTCTTTTTCCCTTGCTTAGTATTTTGTGTATGGGAAGTTTATTCCTTCTTTCCTATGGAATCTGAGCTAGCATTTCATATGAAGAATCAGTAGAATCCTATGATAAAAAAACACAAGCATATTTATAAAGCCTTGGAGTCTTCATTTGAGAGAGTAAATCAAGATAATTATCTTTATACTTTCCAGAGAATAAGTATATATCATATACATGTTAATTATTCCCTTGCTTTTTAAGTTTTCATCCCTAAAATGAGCCAAGAGGTTCTTCCCTCTTTTGTCCAATAATGATTCACAGATAAAGTGTCCATTTAGGCCCAGACAGTCTTGTATTAACTATCATCACAGATAAAGGCCCTTCTTGCCCTACCCCCCCCCTTGCCAGCTAATCTTCTATAAATCAAGAAACAGTCCATTTCCATACATCCATCTCCCTCAACCAGCTTCAGTGTTCTAAGATCCGAACACAAGAATCTGTGAACAAGCATTATTAAGTGCCTGTGCACTTTATAAATATCTCATTCAATTTTCACAACCATGTGAGGCAGGTGCTATTGTGATCCCCAATATATGGTTGAAGAAACTGAGACAGAAAAAGGTTGAATTTGAACTCAAGTCTTCCTGAGTCTAGGCCTAATGGACTGACCCACCTATGCCCTGGAATTGAAGGTAACACATAACACGTTGTTCTACCAATCACTCCCCCGGGTCCCTGGAAAAGGAAGGGGTATCTTTAGCACACATCAGAGACAGAACCTTTCCTAAACAAAAGAGAAATCTAGGAAACTATATTTACAAATGTCACATCATCACCCTAATTTCAACATGACTTGGGAAGACTCAAGATCACATTGTCATCTCTAGACTTCTCAAGGTTTCAGTTCTCTGTACAGAAAACCCTTTAATTTTGTTTGCACAAACACATCTTGTACAGTTTCCCCTCCCCTCTCTAATGCAGATAGCAGTCTACCATTCATTTGAAGAAGCATTTGCTGCCAACTAAAGAAATTGAAATGGGTAGGAAAAATTGTCTCCTAAATTTTAAACTCCTTGGACTAGAGAGGCTCTCATTCTATTTGCTACAGTGGATCCCCTTGTCTTAGATTCCATTAAGATAAACAAGTATAAGGAATACAAAGAAAATCTAAAAATATCTTTACAAAATGATGCAAAGCAAGAGAGACAGAGACAGACACAACCAAAAGAATGAAGTCCACACTAACAAAAACTACATAAGAAGAATGAATGAGTAAATGAGAATAAATGAATAAAAGATCTTAATGGGTTCCTTAGAAGGAAAGACTGAAAATTTGCTATGATAATATAAACATTCAAATCAATTCATTAAATAGACACAATGCTAGATTACTGAATTCACTGAAGGGAACTAATTAGTGCAGTAGATAGAGTTCTGGGCCTGGAGTCAGGTCCAACCAGTTACTAGCTGAATGACCCTGGGCAAGTCACAACCTCTGGTTGCTTCAATTTCCTCATCTGTAAAATGGGAATAATGATGTCACCTACCTCCAGGATTGTTTTGATGGTCAAATGAGATAATAATTATAAAGCAGTTAAAACAGTATATTACTCACAGTAGATATTTTATATGTGTATGTATAAGCATGTTTATTCCCTTCCCCACTATGTTGATACCTAAGATAAAAAAATATTTTTTTGAAAGACTTTAAATTCCAATCAAAAGGAAATTTTCTAGACATACTCCTATTAGAAGTGAAATTGACTCCCATTTTATCCAACTCATAAAAGGTCCCTACTTTGGAATGAAATTTCTTGATTCTATATATGCTCACACATAAAACCTCACTCATACAACCACACCTGTACATATACACAAACATAAAACCACATTCACTCTCTGGATCCTAACTTACAAAGAATTGGTGTGCTTTTTTTATTTGCTTTTTTGGAGGGGGGAAGGTAGGGCAATTGGGGTTAAGGGACTTGCCCAAGGTTACATGGCTAGTTTTTGTGTTAAGTATCTGAGGCTGGATTTGAAGTCAGGTCCTCCTGTCTCCAGGGTCAGTGCTCCATTCACTGTGCCACTTAGCATCCCGTTGGTGTGCTTCTTAGAGAGGTCTAGACCTATGATTTCATCAGGGGGTAGAACTCCCAATGTAGAAATTTTCCCACAACATGTCTGCATCTTATTTTAGCAGACAGTTGCCATGAAGGTACTGAGATATCAATAAGTTGTTCATGGTCACATAGGTAGTATGTGGTATCAACCTGAAAGTTTGGTTAAAGAAAGCGAACAGGCTAGGTGATATGTAAATTCCTATTGTTTAATCCCTTAAATATAGTCGAATACATACATATATGGAACCAGATAAAATCTCACTGCCTGAACAAAGAATGAGAAAGTTTAAATACATTTTAGGACCATCCCAATTCAGGGTGACTATGTCACTCAAATTTATGATCTCCATAAATGTTTAATTATTGCATGAGAAAGGAATTTTCTTAATTGAATAGGTGATAAATACAATAAAATAAGAGAGTTGACAAAGTTTCAATTGAAATTATGGCCCAGGATATCTGTGTTTTCTTTACCATTAACATGTCATCGCTGGGGCGGCCAGGTAGCACAGCAAGTAAGAGCACCGGCTCCAGTGTTGAGAAGACCTGGAGATCGAATCCCGGGCTCAGACACTCAGCACCACACCCAGAAATAACTGGCCGTGTAACCTTGAGCAAGTTACTTAACCCCGATTGCTTAAAATAAAAATAAATAAATAAATAAATAAATAAATAAAAAACGTGTCATCGCATAGTAGATGTTCAAAAAAAATATTAAGATGAGAAAAAGTTCCATTATTCAAGATAGCGTCTCAAGTTAAGGTCTCATTCTTAATGGCCATGTGGGGATCAAATGAAATAATACATGTACAGTGTTTGAAAACCTTAAAATATGTATATATACATATATAAAATTTTCTTGTCCCTCTCAACTCTGTGACAGCAGAGAGTTAAATGTTACATAAAAATATTCCTTTCACAAGGAAGCAAATGCCCATATTTCGCACTATTTCAGCTGGCCTCCAGTGGCTCTTATCTGTTTCTCTTATGGCTATTTTTATGATGAGGTGACCAAAACTCAACATGATATTCAAGACAAGGATATGCTGTCAATTTATATAATGGCAATGTAATATTGTCCATATTATTCTCATTCTTCCTCATACAACTTATTTTTTCCACTGTTGCACAATGAGCAGGACTCATGATCTTGCTCTTGGAAGGTTACGGCTAATTCACTACCCATCACTGTGTATGATTAGCTTAAATTGTTCCTTCTGATATACATCACCTCACACTTGCCTGCTTCAGATTTCGTCTGCCCAATTACCTAGTTTTGTTAAATCTTTCTGTAATCCCTCACAATCCCTATTAGCCTGAAAATTGGGGGCCATGGATAATTTCATCCCCTTTATTCACCTCATCTTATAAATGGTTAATAAATACATTCAACAACACATCCTTTCTGGTACAGCTCCCCAGGGCATTCCACTATTAACCTCATTCTGCATTGACAACTGGACACATTGCTCCCATTCTCTCCTTTCTCTCTAGTCCAGTCTTTTTAGGCTCTGGTCAGGCTTTTACCTCTGGGGCTACAATAACCAAGTATTCTTATCAGCCTCTTGGAAAGTATTTTATCAAAATGTCTGAGAAGGTCAAAATACCTTAGAAGCACTGCCTGCAGCTTTCAGTGGCATCCAAACCCAGGGCTCCATTGCCTCACACTATGCCCTGGCTAAGGCTAGACCGAGCCTCCCATCTTGCATTCTGTTTCTTCTGATGCTTGTTGACAGATCCCCCATTAGTGCTTCTATTATTTGGTTTGGGTTTTTTTTTAACTTACATGGAGAAAATACTCTCTTTTATTTGGTTACCAGCACCCAGGTGCATATTACTTAGAGCCCCTTTCAAATCAGTCTATGGAAAGATATGAATGGCAAATTTTATGGTTTTGTACAGGACAGAAGTTCTCCCTCTTTTCCTCTGTCTCCTGTAATCTCTATTTCCATTCAAGATTTAATTCAGTTCAAGGGTCACCTATTTTATCAGGCCTTTCCTAATCTTTTTCCAGGAAACTCTCTAAGACTATAAATTGCAGAGAAGATACCAGTCTGTAATGGTCAGTTGGCTAGCATTTATCTGGCATTTACTATATGCCAAGCACTGTGCTAAGCACTGAGAATACAAATATAAGCAGGAAGAAAGAGAAGCTTATTTCTCCTTAAACTGATCTCATAGCATTTTATTCTCTTCTTGTGTGATGCAGTGAAAAAGAGCGCCAGGCCTAGAGTTAGGAAGACCTAGGTTAAAATCTGGCCTCAAACACTTAGTATCTCTGTGACACCAACAAGGTTTTTAATCCTGTTTGCTTCAGTTTCCTCATCTGTAAAATGAGCTACAGAAGGAAATGGCAAACCACTCCAGAATCCTTGCCAAGAAAGCCCAAAACTGAGACATGAAGAGTTGGACACAACTGAAAGGACTGCACAACAACAAACATATACCTTTAAAGTCTAATTTGTATTATATTTAACTATATACAGATCTTATTTCCTTCTGCCTCCCTCACTCTCTCCCCAGCCCCCACAACTGACTTCAATACAATAGACATTGATTAAATAAGAATCCTTGTGCAAGACCCTGATTCTCTGGAGGGAGTTCTGTGATCTCGTCAATAAGAATACTCTCTCCAATAATGCTGGTCTCAACCAAATACCTAACCTCTCATCTTCTGCAACTCCTGTTTTATGGCTTTAAAAAAAATAAGCATCATATTACTACTTCAGAAATAACCAATATGATTTCCTTTCAGAAATTATTATGGCATGTTAAATAAGGATATGAATATAAATATTCAAAAATCTCCAAGAGTCACAAAAACACAAAAGAACTTTTGAGCAGCTATGGTAAGGTAATATTAAATTCTGACCACACCAAGAGTTAAAAACAAAGGATTCCAACAAAGAAGAAACCTTTCAAGATGATCTGTTCCAATAATATGTTCAATCAAATGTTTTTTAATAGTTTCTTTCACAAACAAAAAATAAAATTTATAAAGATGTGCTTTTAAAAAAGCTTTAATGATTTTTTTTTAAAACATAATTTAGTGTTTTGTTCTTACATTACAAATATTTGCAAATTACTCCCACTCCATGAGAAGTGTCTTGGAACAAAGTAAACCAATTGAGTAATACTATTAATACAGTGACATCATCTGAAAGTACATGAAACATTTCACATCTGTAGCACCCTTCACTTCTTTATTTTTAATTTTGTCATTTATTCATTTTATCATTCATTTATTAAATTGTGAGTTCCTATTTCTCTTCCTCCTACCACACCTCCACCCATTGAGAAGGCAAGAATTTTGATATCACTTATACTTGTGAAATCACACAAAACATTTCCTTTTTAGCCACGTTGTCAAACAAAAAGCAAGAAAAATAAAGAAAGTGAAAAACTATACTTCATTCTACACTTAGATTCCATTAGTTCTTTCTATGGAGGTGGATAGCATTTTTCATCGTAAGTTCTTCAGAAATGTCTTGGATGATTGTATAGCTAAGTTGTCCACAGTTGATTATCATTACGATGTTGTTGTTACTGTGTACAATATTTTCCCATTTCTGCACATTTCACTTTGCATCAGTTCATATAAGTCTTCCCAGATTTTTCTGAAACCATTCTGTATGTCATTTCTTATTGCACAATACTATTCCATCACAATCATGTACCAAAATTTGTTCAGCCATTCCACAACTGATGGGCATTCCCCTCAATTTCTAGTTCTTTGCCCCCACAAAAAGAACTGTCATAGATATTTTTGTACATATAGATTGTTTTTTCTTTAATCTTTTTGGGATATAAACCTAGTAAAGGCATTGCTGGGTCAAAGGGCATGCAAAGATTTATAGCCCTTTGGGTATAATTCCAGATTGTTCTCCAGAATGGTTGGATCAGTTAACAACTCCACCAATAGTGCATTTGTGTTCCAGTTTTTCCACAACCCCTCCAACTTTTGTCATTTTCCTTTTTTGTTATATTAGCCAATCTGATAGGTTTGAGGTAGTACCTCAAAATTTTTTTAATTCACATTTCTTTAAATCAATAGTGATTTTTGAGCAGTTTTTTCATCTGACTATAAAGAGCTTTGATTTCTTCATCTGAAAACTGCCTTTTTCTATCCTTTGACCATTTACCAACTGGGGAATGGATAATATTTTTACAAACTTGTTTCAATTTCCTATATATTTGAGAAATGAGGCCTTTATCAGATAAACTTGCTGTAAATTTTCCCCTCACTTTCCTGTTTTTCTTCTTTTGTCTATATTAGTTTTGCTCATTCAAAAACTTTTAATTTCATGTCTTGAAAATAATCCATTTTAGTTCCCATGATTTTCTCTATCTCTTGATTGGTCATAAATTCTTCCCCTATCCATAAATCTGACAGGTAAAATATTCCATGCTCCCCTAATTTGCTTATGATATCATGCTTTATGTTTGAATTATTTATTTTGACCTTATCTTGGTATTCATTGTAAGATGTTGGTCTGTACCTATGCCAAATTGCTTTCCAATTTTTTTCAGCAATTTTTGCCAAATAGCGAATTCTTGTTCCAAAAGGTTGGATCTTTGAGTTTCTTAAACATTAGATTATTGTGGTCATTTGCTACTATGTATTGTGTACCTCCTCTATTCCACTGATCCACCACTCTATTTCCTAGGTGGTACCAGATTGCTTTGATGATTATTGCTTTGTGATGTAACTTGAAATCTGGAACAGCTAGGCTACTTTCCTTCATATTTTTTTCAATGATTCCCTTGATATTCTTAATCTTTCCTTCTTCCAGGTGAATTTTGTTATATTTTCTTTTTTTTAAAGCAATTGGGGTTAAATAACTTGCTCAAGGTTACACGGCCAGTTATTTTTTGTGTGGGTGTTAAGTATCTGAGGACAGAGCTGATCCCGGGTCCTCCTGACTCCAGGGCCGGTGCTCTTACTGCGCCACCTGGCCGCCCCAGAATTTTGTTATATTTCCTAAATTTATACAATAATTTTGTTGTAGTTTGATTGGTATGACACCAAATTAATTTAAGTAGAATTGTCATTTTTATTATGTTGGCTTGGCCTACCCAATAAGCAATTATTTTAGTTGTTTAGATCTGTCTTTATTTGTGTGAAGCTTGTTTTCATATAGTGAACTTGTGTTCATATAGTTCTTGGGTTTGTCTTGGCAGGGAGACTTCCAAGTACTTTATATTATCTGCAGTTATTTGAAATGGAATTTCTCTTTCTATATCTTCCTGCTGGATTTGGTTGGGGATATATAGAAATGCTGATGATTTATGTGTGTTCATTTTATATCTTGAAAATTTTCTAAGCTGTTAATTGTTCCAACTAATGTTTTAGTTGATTATCTAGGATTCTCTACACTGTCATATCATCTCTAAAGGGTGATAGGTTTGTGTTTTTTTTACTCCTTATCTATTCTAATTCCTTCAATTCCTTTTTCTTCTCTTATTGCTATATCTAGCATTTCTAGTATAATACTGAGTAATAGTGGTGAAAATGGATATCCTTGCTTCAGTCCTGATCTTATTGGGGAGGATTTGAGCTTACCTCCAGTACAGATAATGTATGCTGATGGGTTTATGAGAGAAACAATTTATCATTTTAAGGAAAGCTCCATTTATTCTTGTGCTTTCCAGTGTTTTTAATAGGAATGGGTGTTATATTTTGTCAAAAGGTTTTTCTACATCTATTGACATAATCATATGATTTTGTTGTTTTGTTATTGATATGATAAATTATGTTGATAGTTTTAATAATATTGAACCAACCCTGCATTCCTGGTATAAATCTTATCTGGTCATAGTGTCTAATCTTTGTGCTATATTGCTATAATCTCCTTGCTAGTGTTTTATTCAAAATTTGTGCACCAATATTCACTAGGGAAATTGGTCTATAGTTTTGTCTGTGTTTTTATTCTTCCCAGTTTAGGTATCAGTGTCTTAAAAGGAATTTGGTAGGACTCTTTCTTTACCTATTTTTCCAAATAGTTTATGTGATGATTTTTCTTAGGCAGCTCATGGATGGTTTGTTTAATTACTTATTCTAAAATAGAGTTAATATTCCACTTCCTCTTCTGCTAATCTGGGCAAGTCACTTAACCCTGTTTTCCTCAGTTCCCTCATCTGTAGAATGAGCTGGACAAGGAAATGACAAACCAGTTCATATCTCTGTCTAGCAAGCTCCAAAGGCAGTCTGGACTATGGGACTGAAAGGACTCAATAACAACAATTTTGTTAGATTAAACTAAAGATTGTTAAAATTCTGCTTGCTACCATCATTCCCCTGTCCATATTAACAAGCTCCATAAATCCTCCTCAGCTAGCCACACAATATCCTAAGGGCCTGTATCAGCAATGCCATATTCACAATGCCTATAGAGATTACAAATATGCTGATATAATTATCCATCACAAAATACGTCAGGTTTGCCATTTGGGGAAATAAACTAGAAAATTTATTAAGATACCAAAAGACTGAGTCCCAAAACCAGAAAGTGAAAGCCATCAGAGTAGTTATGAAATTGGCACAGGTAGATAAAGTAGAAAGCACCCACATTTTCAAGCCTTTAAAACAGAACAGGCTACCTCAGGCAAAGGTCCTCCTCTCCCCACTCACAGCAACCACCCAGCGTCCTGGAAGAGTGCTCCCAGCAGCTCCGGCCCCTGGCAGTGCTCAGCCGGAGTCCTAACTCAAAAAAAAAAAAAAAGGCAACCGCCGCCAACTGCCAACTGCAGGACCGTTAGCTCGGCTTTTCACTTTCTCTTGCTCTGCTATGTCAGCACGTCCATGGGGCATGGGAGATCTTTAAATCCCATAACCCTTACAGGGCCTTACCTTCTCTCCCTAAGAATCAGGGACACAAAAATAAAAACAACACAGCTCTTTCACTAGGCATTTACAATCTTGGGGGGAGGGGTGTATGCAAACAAATATCACAGAAAGAGTGTTATAGAAGCAAAGGAAAGATTCCAGTTGGCAGACTCTCAACACTGAAAGGAAAGAAGGATTTCAACAGGTGAAGATAAAGTGGTTCCTATGCCTGTAGGAATGCACAGAGACAGGAGATACAAGGATAAAACTGAGGGGAAACAACAGATCAAAACTAGTATAGGAAACTCAAGAGCTGAGATGGATCTCCTTGGAAGTAGATGAACCTGGAAATGACCATTTGGGGCATTCATCAACACCATCAATCAAGCAATCAACGAGCCTGCTGTACTGTCAGCCTCTTTTTTGAGTGCTGAGTATACAAGTTGATAAATAATTGATCAAACAATTGATCAATTAAAATAAACTTGCTAACATACTGACATTGATATGCAGATGCCTTACTTCAGGAAAACCAGTTTCAGAATATCCAACAATAAGAAGCTGTCCCTTTATGTCCCTGAAACTGAAGGCAAAGCTCATTATTCATGGCCTGCCTTGGGTTTCTTTCCTCTTTCCTTTTGTGGGAGAGTCTCCATGACTTCTAGCTCTCCCACTGATTGTTATTATATAAAGATCAGCAGGCTAAGTAAGCATTCTCCTTTCCATCCTATCCCTTTGCCTCTAGCTCTTAATTTTCTGAGCATCTTGAGATACTTTAATAGGGGCAAGTAGAATGTACAAATACAACAGAATGGAGAACATGTTTTGGGTTTGGCTGAACCCCAAAAACTTGAACACTTATGGGACATGTTCACACAAAAACCTGGTTGATCTCACCCTTTCTTGGCATTAAGGGCCCTGCATTTGATCGGTTTTAGCAAATCTCTAGTTTTTTAAGTTATTTAGTAAGGGAGAAAAATGACTTCCCCATTAGTAAGTGCTGGTAATGAGGTCACCTCTCTTCTTTACCTAGATTACAGATCTCATCTCAGACAGACAGAAGTAGAAAGTGGAGGTGGGGAGAGTGGGAGGAAGTTCTATGATAAGACCTTGTGAATTGCTGGGAGACCAAGAAGTAGGCGTTGAATTATTTTTCTATTTGTGATTGTTTATTTCAGCAAAAATGTCTTGCTTCATTTTTTTTTAATTTGGTCTGACAGCATAGGAAATTGAATCTGTATATTCCTTTCCTGTGCTCATATTTCTTTGTGTGAGCACACGGTCAGGGCTTGGGTTTGTGCTATGTTGTCACATTAAATCCCTGCACACTTGCATATTTTTAGAGTCAATAATTCTCTAAGATCATAAAATATGATTAAATTCCATGTTTCTCATTTCTTTCCAGAAGGGACTATTTGAACACATTTTAACAACTGAAACTCCATTTTTTTTGTTTAAATCTTATGGAAAGACCTTTTAATATTTTCCAAGATAGAAGAAATATCCCCCTCCTCTCAATCCACAAGTGTTACCTAAAATTATCTCATGTCTTATGGTCCAAAGGAGTTACTAGGGGAAGTGTTACATCTTAAAGCTTATGTGCTTGTGTGAACAAAATGTGATTCAATGGGTTTGTGTGTATTTATGTATGTGTATGAATGTAGTGTGAGTAGATATGTCTAAGTATGAATATGAAGGAAAGATTCCTCCCCCCCTTTCTGGACATCCCTATCTAATCTAAGAAGCATTTATTAAATATCTACAAAGCACTGTGCTAGGCATTGGGGATTCAATACACAAAACAAACCTGTGCCTTTAAAGATTTTAGATTTTTCTGAAGTAGGGGTGAGGAACCTGTGCCCTAGAGTTTACATGTGGCCCTCTAGGCCCTCAAGTTCAGCCCTCTAACTGAATCCAAATTTCACAGAACCAATCCCCTTAATAAAAGGATTTGTTCTGTAAAATTTAGACTCAGTCAAAAGGTCACACCCAAGGACCTAGAAGGTCACATGTGGCCACACAAGGCTGCAGTTTCATCACCCCTGTTCTAAAGGAATATAAATAGATAAATAAGCATTTATTAAAATTCTTCTCATGAATCCGGCCTCAGATACTTAACACTTAATAACAGTGTGACCTTGGGCAAGTCACTTAACCCCAATTCCCCTGCCTTACCCCCTCTAAAAAAGACACACACACACACACACACACACACACACACACACACAAAATCCTACTCATGTACTTTCCAAAAAAGGGAGAGAGCAAAGCAACTTGTAGTAAGATCTGACTAGTACATTTACCTTCAGTTTCAGGGAGGGGGAAGAGAGAGAGAGAGAGAGAGAGAGAGAGAGAGAGAG
>NW_027186492.1:14027503-14067636 GCF_028583685.1 Petaurus breviceps papuanus | reverse complement strand
AGAGAGAGAGAGAGAGAGAGAGAGAGAGAGAGAGGAGAGACAAGTATATATGTTGAGTTAACATTAAGCACTTACTATGGCCAAGTATTGTGCTAAGCACTAGGAATACAAATATAAGCAAAAGGAATGCCAGTCCTTGTCCTGATGTTTAAATTCTAATAGGAAAAGACAACACATAAAAAACATAAATATATAACATATGTGATCATTTGTGGGAGGCAAGAGAGAATACCAACAACTAGAGAGACCAGCAAAGGCTTGCCAAACAAGGCAGCATGGGAGCAGAGCTAGATGGGCAGGGGAGAAAGGAATGCATTTCCAAGGATTGCGGACAACCTATGCCAAGACAAAGATAAGAGATCCAAATCATCCTAATGATCACTATGGCAAAATAGGGCTGGGGAAAGGGATTGTGTCTGTAATTTCATTAGTAGGAGAACTCTGAGGTAAGGAGACTTCCTCTGACAAAGCACGTTAGCACCTTCTCTGTAACCTATAGTCTGGGGGGGGGGGGGTGCCAAGAATACCAAGAGTTTAAATGACTTTCCCAAGATCACACAACCCTTATGTGTCAGAGGCAGGAGTTGAAAACCTCTACTGATGCCATGCTGTCTTTCATGACTAAATATGATGAGATAATCTCTTTAGAGAACAGAGATTGCAGCTTCAACAGCAGCCAGGAGATAGATGGGCCCTACCATTTTCCCTCTATACTTGGTTACTTCTGTCTGCTAATGCTTCTTAGGGCCACTGCCACCACCATAGGAATGGAGGACAAAAAACAAATGAGGTATACGGCCTGCCTCCAAAGGCAGCTGTTTGTCCATTCCTGATCCCAAGACTATGATTCCCACATTTCTAGCCCAACAGCACCCCTGCTAGAGATGTTCTGACAGTAAAATGGAAAACAATTCAATCAAAACTGCTTCTTCTGCCCTGGATTCTCTGCTCTGGGCATTTTCTCTGGCCATCCACTATGCCTGGAATGTTCTCCTTCTTCACCTCCACCTACTGACTTTCCCTGGCTTCCTTTAAGTCCCAGCTAAAATTCCATCTTTTACAGGAAATCTTTCCCAACTCTTCTTAATTCAAGGGTCTTCCCTGTTCATTATGTCCTATTTATTCCATATAGCACTGTGTTGTATATATTGGTTTGTATGTTATCTTCTCCCATTAAACTATAAGCTACTTGAGAGGAGGGACTGTCTTTTTCCTCTTTTTGAATCTCCAGTGGGCAACATAGCACCTGGCACATAGGAAGGGCTTAAAGTACCTGTTTTGAGCTCACGTCACAAGGGCCTTTGAACCTCATCAAATCATAGTGCCTGGCTCTGTGATTAGCCCATTCTGACTAAGAAAAAGAAGGGTAAAGAGGAAGAGAAGAGAAAAAAAGTATGAAAGTCAAACAAGAGAAAGAGAACAATGATAAGAGAGCAAGGACAGGTGAATCTCTACTCTGCTTCTCTTTGTAAATAGCTGATGGCAATTGGCTCTTTGGATTTGGATGGTGAGGCTAGGAATGGAATGCAAAGGGAAGGAAATAAGAAGTAGGGTTGTTTGTCTAGACTTGTAGAGTATAAGAAGGAGAGTGATTTGCAGTAAGCCTGTGGTATAATAGCAAGAGCACTGGATTAGAGTCAAAGGAATTGGGTTTGAATCTGAGCTGTGCTACCAATTACCTATATGACCTTGGGCAAAGCACTTTACCTCCTTGGGACCCCAGTTGCTCCTTTGTAAAATTACGGGGTAGATAGTTGGACTGCATGATCTCTAATGTCCCTTCCAGCTTTAAAGACAATAATCTTGAGATTTACTAATTCAAGAATGAAGTCATTTGCTAAGAGTGACCATAAGAACCCAGGAAACAGAACTCTGGGGTCCTCTATTGTTTCAGGGATATTGTTTACTCATGGCCTATTCCAAACACTTAAGTACCACAGTCTAATATATGAAAATCTAAAGTCAGAACAATTCAGAAAAGTATCAATAATCTGGATCTGACCATAGCTCTCACTATCACTATTGATTTCCTCAGTTCTAGAGCATGTTATAATAGCACAAACCACAGCCTGATACTAATGCAGCCACCCCCAACTAATTTTACATATACCAATGAAAATCAAGGGCAAGAAAATCTGGGGCCAAACACCCCTAGTGTCATGGATATTCTAAATCTCCAAACTTCAGTCAGTCTAGCCCCAGAATTTATTCTCACCACAACAGTTTCTCACCCATTGATTGATGCACTAAATGGCTCCTCATCACCAATGATGAGGCTAATCAGATCCAAGAGAAATACCAATCACTTTTCTTTTATTTGGCACCCTTAAACGTACCGCCAGAAATAGGGAAGTAAGTGACCACTCAATTCATCTTTCCTAATTGCTGCAGAATAACGAGGAGTATTTCAGAGGACCCTCTCTTCTGCCCCCATGGTCCAAAGGCCCCTAACTGCCCTAATCTCCTGACACCAAGGAGCGTTGTTTCTCAAAAGCTACTTCCTAGTGGCCCACAAGGCAGGAGCTAGGAACCTATTGCTTCTAGATCTCAAACTTTTAAGGTATAAAGAAGGGAGAGGAGGAGGATTCTTATTGACTATACTAATAAGTAAGCTAGAATGCTCTTTAAGTCAAAATACTAACCAGTGACCTAATGTTAAATTCCAAGAACCTAGCTGGATTTATGTGCTGATTTCCTAGGCTTTTTTTCCCTCTTTACATTAATATAAGAGATGGCTCTCTGTATACAGGACAGGCATATATTTTGAAGGAGAAATTATATAGAAACAAAATATATCAATAAAAATTAAAAACTGTTGAAATAGACAGTAAGACAGAGACAAAGAAAAAGACAGAGACACATACAGTTGGTACAGTCCCCACATGGACTTCAGAGCATGTGCAGACTCAGTTGCAGAATGTCTGTGAATGCTTCAAAGTCTATGTTGCATCAATTCAGCTTGCTATGTGTGCTTATAAAGTCTAACTGAAATTATTTGCCAGTCTTTTCCCTAACCCTGTTATAAACAAGTTTTCTGCCTAATATGCATAATTACGTCAAAAATCTACTTATTGTTTTCTCTTTAGTCAAGCTGGAGTTGACCAATGTAAATCTGAGATTTCTTTTATGAATCCTTTATGAATATTCTTAATATTCCACATCTATAGTTCTCCCCTTCCTACCTCTACAAAGAAGGAAAAGTAGTGAATTTCCTCATCTTTTCTCCAAGATCAAGCTACGTCATTATAATTATACAATGTTCAATTTGGGGGGGGAGGGGGTTGTTCTTTTCATTTATCTAGTAGTAATGAATATGTTGCATATTGTTTTTATATTGTGTGTAATGTACATCATGTACAATGTATACTATATATTGTAGTGTATAGCACATATTATGTATATTGTTTTTCTGGTTCTGCTTACTTCACTCTGAATCAGTTCATGTAAGTCTTCCCATACTTTTCCGAATTCTTCATATTCATTACTTGCTATGTATATATGTATGTATGTATATTCCATAACACATAATATTCCATTATATTCATGTACCACAATCTATTTCAACATTCCCCCCAATTGATGGCTATCTACACTGTTGCCAATTCTTTGAAGAATATTCTTTTAATATCATTTATTTTACTATGTGTAATAGTAATGGAATTTAAAGATCCCCCTGTATTGGCTTGGTTTTTGGGTTGAGTGTTGAAACTAAGAGCTTGTGAATTCCACTTGTGAGACAGACTTGCTGATGTGAAGAGAAAGGGCTGAACTGGGAGGAAGTGGTGCCCTGGATTTAGAGAGGTACGAGCAGAGAGAGAAGGCCCAAGCAGAGAGAGAGGCCAGAAGAACTTTTGGAAGCAGCATCGTGGAGGCAGAGAGAAAGAGGACTGCTGAGGGCAAGTTGGAGCTGCCCAGGACTTTTGAGAGCTGCCACCCAGAGCTGCCAAGAACTGAGGAGACATGGCTGTGATGCCAGTATTTTGTCTGTCTGTTTTGATGTTGTTTTGCCAGATTCATCTGCTGGTGAAGGACAGTGCTGATGTTGCAGAGGTCCTAGAATCTTGCTGTTGTTTCAGAAACACTGAAGAAGGATTTTCTTCTTGTATGTTTACAGAAATCCTGGAAAAGGGTCTTGCTGTTGTTTTCAGGGGTCCTGAGACTGTTCTGCGGACAGAGAATAAATTGATGAGGACACTGGCAATGTATATTGTGGCTTTGTTAAGCTTTGTCTCCCCAGGAACAGAGATTGCTGAGAACTTGCCTGGAGTCAAGATGAAGAAAAGATCTCTCTTTGGGTATTAAATGCTATGATGATATTTTAACCTTGCTGTAGCTCAGGGGTAGTTGGCCTTTGTACTCTCTACTGCCCCTTTTGAGAAGGTGCTTGGTGTTAACTGATGATAATTGTAATTCAGTTGTGATCCAGGGGTAGGAAACTTGATTTTTTTGTGTGTGTGCTCTGTGATTCACCTAATGAATATACTTTGTTTATGATTGGAAACTAATCTTAATCTCCATTAGAGAAGAAAGACTTTGTGATTGACTAAATGAATGTACTGTCCCAGGGTAGAATAGTACTTGGAAATTATTGAATTATACTTGGTGAGTGCTGTATTTTGATTTTCTCTTTTTTTGTGAATGTTTTGCTTTAATTTGTCACTGAATAAAATGGAGAGTTACTATGCTGGTATTCTGAACCTTGGAAGTTGCCTTTGCTTGGCATTACACTGTGACATTAGTGATTTATATGATCAAGTATTCATCGTCTTTTAAATTTTTCAGAAATTTTTTCTACCACTCTAATATCCTGAATTTTTCATTCTCTGGACTAACTGATCCATGATCCATTTAGTCCTTCCCAAATGTCTATAGCCTATATTTCCAGGTTTATTGTATATTACTCTACTGCCTAAACTCCACAGTCTAACCAAACAGACTCTGCAAAGACTCTCCCCTCCCCCAAATGCATTTTCTCCTCTTCTTATTCAGATTCCTGAGTTCCTTCAAGATTTATTTCAAGTGCCACCTCCTACAGGAAGTTTTTCCTGATCCCCTACAAGCTCTTAATGTTTCTTCCTTCCTCCTTAAATTATCACATGTACAAGTAACAATAATAGTTACCATTTATATAGTTCTTTCAGGTAACCTGGAATGTTACACTTAGAGCTAAAAGACACCTCGGAGATTGTCTAGTCCAAACCCCTCGTATTACGTATTAATGAAGCCCAGGGGTTAAGGGACTTGCTCAACACTCCTAAAGGGAGTGAGTAGCAGATCTCACGTTTGAATAACAATGCCCTGATTTCTAGTACTGTGCTCTTTCCACAAGACCAGTCTGCCTCATCTTTGTCTCCATGAGGTAGAACATAAGATCCTTGAGGGTAAGATTAGTTTTCCATTTTGCCTTTGTATTTCTAAGGTATAATGTTTGAAGAGAGTCCTGCACAAAGTCAGCACCTGATAAACGCTTGCGAAATTGAATTGGATTGGATTTATCTAGAGACACAACCACTTGTGACACAATGACCTGATTTAGGTCAAACCTAGTTTCTTAAAAAAGACAGACAAGTAACCTTTTCAAGACGGCTCTCACTGACTGAAGGGATGGATTCAATGGCAGTGTTTGTATAGTATCTCTCATGAGAGTGCTAACAAACATGTTTTCTTTACACTTTATTCACTGGAAAATATTTTTAGAGGCTGGTGATGCTGTTCTTGCTCTTCACTATTCCTAAAGAACAGAAAGACGCATTCTAGAAATAGCCTCATTTGAAGAACATGGTGCCAAGAACCAGTAGGAATATGGGCCTCACTCCCAGTGAACTCCAGCTACGCTTCCTTTGTCTTCAGGGGGCTGCTATTGTTTGTGTTCAGGATTGCTGGAGCTATTACAATTCATCTGTCTTTTTCTTTGTATAATGAGGAATAGAAGGCAAACCCTGGGCCATTGTCAATGGAGAAATTAAGGTAAGTCCAGTGCAATTTCAACTTGAGGGGGGGGGAGAAGAATTAAAAAAGAGATCATATTTGTAGAAGTAGAGCAAGCTTCCAAAGCATAAAGCATGGATAAAAAAGAAGGCACTTCCATGTCTGCTATAAACAAAAGATTTGCAGACATACAGTGCTAGTATTCTCTTTGTAAGCAGTTGAATTTGTAATTAAGCCATTTCCATGATGGGCTGACAGTTTTTCACTTCAATGCTTTATTAATTCTGCAGTGTCTTCTCTCTCTCTCTCTCTCTCTCTCTCTCTCCCCATATATGGTACATATTTACTCAAACACATACATATATTTATGATGTGTTTGCATATGTACATGTATATAGGTGTGTATATGTTTGCATAAATATGTACCATATATATAGACAGAGAGATCTTATATGTGCCTAATTATTGTTATCTCCTATGTTAGAATGTAAACTCTTCAAGGTCAGGGACTGTCTTTTTGCCTGGTGCTAAGAACATAGTAATCACTTAAAAAAACATTTGTTGAATTGACTTGACTTGGTAACAAGTATCTGGCATAGTAGCACAATAAATAGAGTGCTAAATTTGGAATGAGGAAGATTTTGGTTCAGATTCCACCTTTGACACTTAATGTGTGACCCTGAAAAGTTACTTAGCATTTCTGAACTGCAGTTTCTTCATCTATAAAACAGGAATGGCAATATCTGCTATATTGTGAAGGTCAAATGAAATAATATCTACAAAACATTTTGCCAATTTTAAAGCATTAAAAGCTAATTATTCCTAAGCAATGTGAAAGCCTGGAGGTCTCTAATAGTCATTACATAGGGACCTATGATCCAGGAGTGTGTTGGAGCCAGCTCAAACTAGCTCATGAGAGCTGGTAGTTAAATTTTCTTTCTTTTTTTTTTTTAATACATTTATTTATTTATTTTTAGTTTTCAACATTCATTTCCACAAGATTTTGAGTTACAACTTTTTTCTCCCTGTCTTTCCCTTACCCCCACCCCAAAATATCAGGCCTACTGAATACCCCTTCCCCTAATCTGTTCTCTGTTATATCCTCCCTCATTACCCCCCTGACTTTCTAGTAGGGCAAGATGAATTTCTATACCCCAGTGCCTGTATATCTTATTTCCCAATTGCATATAAAAAACAACTTTTTTTTAATATTTGTTTTTAAACTTTGAGTTTGAGATTTTTTTCCCTTCTTCCCTCCTCAACCACCCCCACTCGGAAGATAAGCAATTCAATAAAGGTTGTACATGTGTAGTTACCCAAGTCATTTCCATAGTAGTTACATTGTGAAAAACTAACTATATTTCCCTCCATCCTATCCTGCCCCCCACTTACTCTATTTTCTCCTTTGACCTTATCCCTTTTCAAAAATGTTTGCTTCTAACTACCCCCTCCCCTAATCTGCCCTCCCTTCTATCATCTCCTGTCTTATCCCCTAACCCCCTATTTTCCTGTAGGGTAAGATACCCAATTGAGTGTGTTTGTTATTCCCTCCTTAAGCCAAATTCAATGAGAATAAGGTTGTCCCATTCCCTTTTACATTCCTGCTCTTCCCCTCCATTGTAACAGTTTTCTCTTGCCTCTTTTATATGAGATAATTTACCCTAATCTATCTCTCCTTTTCTCCTTCTCCCAATAAATTCCTCTCTCACCTCTTAATTTTATTTTTTAGATATCATCCCTTCATATTCAACTCATCTTGTGCCCTCTGTCTTTGTATACATGAACATACATTTGCCCACACTCACATATATATATGCACCCTCCTGTACATACATATATATATATATATGTATACATATATATACATATATATTCCCTTCAACTATCCTCATACTGAGAAAAGTCTTATGAGTTGCAATTATTGTTTTTCCATGTAGAAATTTAAATAGCTCAATTTTAATAAGTTCCTTATGGTTTCTTTTTCCTTTTTACCTTCTCATGCTTCTCTTGCTTCTTGTATTTGAAAGGCAAATTTTCTGTTCATCTCTGGTTTTTTCATCAAGAATGCTTGAAAATCCTCTATTTCATTCAATGACTATATTTTCCCTGTAGCATTATACTCAGTTTTGCTGAGTAGGTGATTCTTGGTTTTAATCCTAGCTCCTTTGACCTCCGTAATATCATATTCCAAGCCCTTTGATTCCTTAATGTAGAAGTGCTAGGTCTTGTGTTATCCTGATTGTGTTTCCACAATACTCAAATTGTTTCTTCCTGACTGCTTATAGTATTTTCTCCTTGACCTGGGAACTCTGGAATTTGGCTATAATATTCCTAGGAGTTTTCTTTTTGGGATCTTTTTCAAGAGGTGGTCAGTGAATTCTTTCAATGTGCATTTTGCCTTATGGTTCTAGAATATCAGGGCAATTTTGCTTGATAATTTCTTGAAAGATGGTGTCTAGGCTCTTTTTTTGATCATGGCTTTCAAGTAGTCAAATAATTTTTAAATTATCTCTCTTGGATATATTTTCCAGGTCAGTTGTTTTTCCAATGAGATATTTCACATTGCCTTCTATTTTTTCTTTTGCTTAGATCTTTTTTATAGTATCTTGATTTCTCATAAAGTCATTAGCTTCCAATTGCTCCAATCTAACTTTAAAGAAGTTATACTCTTCAGTGAGTTTTTGAAATTCCTTTTCCATCTGGCAAATTCAGCTTTTTAAGGCATTCTTCTCCTCATTGGCTTTTTGGGCCTCTTTTGCCATTTGAGCTAGTCTATTTTTTTAAGGTGTTATTTTCTTCAGTGCATTTTTGGGTCTCCTTTAGCAGGCTGTTGACTCACTTTTCGTGATTTTCTTGCATCATTCTCATTTCTCTTCCCAATTTTTCCTCCACTTCTCTTACTTGATTTTCAAAATTCTTCTTGAGCTCCTCCATGGCCTATAATCAGTATATATTTTTCTTGGAGGCTTTTGATGCAGGAGTTCTGACTTTACTGTCTTCCTCCCACTCCATGCCTTGATCCTTTTTGTCCCCTAAAAAGGATTCTATGGTCTGTTTGTGCTTCCTCTGCTTGCTCATATTTCCAGTCAATTACTTGATTTTTGAGGTCTTTGCCACAATAGAACTCTGCTTCTAGAATGGAGAGAGCTTTGTCCCAAATCGCTGGGGTTTTTTCAGCTGCCAGAGCTATTAGTTGGGAGACCTCTCTGCAGCCCCCATAAGCTCTGGCTCACTGGCCACACACCCCAGGGCCACCACCCAAGACTGCCACCCAGATCCAAGCAGGTCAAAGCAAGAGTGATTACCCTCTGAATGGTCAGAATGGTTGCTTGGTCCCCCTACAATTTGCAGGCCAGGAGCCCTGGAAGCAGCTACAGGGCGGCCACTGCACCTCTGTCACTTCTCACCCCAAGGACAGGGGACAGACCATGCTCCTCCTTCACCATTCCAACAGAGTTCCCCACTGACCTTTTATTTTCTCTTTGGCGTTTATGGGTTGAGAAGTCTGTAAACCAGCACAGCTGCTGGTGATTCACTCTCCTGAAGTCTGCTCTGGCCGGTCTGGGCCACCCTGGGGCCAGAAACCATGGCTCACGAGAGATTTTGCACATCTCCAAGCACCCCGAAATGGATCTTTCCTGTTGGACTGCCAGGCTGCCTTCAGAGGGAAATTTGATTCTCTCTGTCACTTTGTGAGTTTTGTAGCTTTAAAATTTGTTTAGAGTTATTTTTTTTACAGGTCTTGGAAGTGGTTGGAGTCAGGGCCCACACCAAGTTTGCGCTTCTACTCCGCCATCTTGGCCCTTTCCTGTCCAGTAATCCCTATTCTTGGGAAATTAATGTTCCAATAGGGGAAACAAAACATACTATACATATGCTGTATCAGTACTTATAAAAATAAATATAAAGTGAATAAATATAGAGTAGCTGAAGATGAGAGAGGGAGGAAACAAGCATTTATTAAGCATTACTATGTGCCAAACCCTGTGCTAAGGCATCTAATCTGAGGGGGAGGATTAATAATCTGAAGGATAAGGAAAGGTTTTATGTAGAATGTAAGGATGTCTCTGGTCTCCTTCAAGATTCAGCTTAAATCCCGCTTTCTGCAGGAAGTTTTACCCTGTCCTTCTGCATTCTAAGCCATGGAGTTAGGAAGATATGAGTTCAAATTCAGCTTCAGACACTTACCAGCACCCTAGTGTGGCCCTGGGGAAAGTCCCTTAATCTCTGTCTCCTTCAGTTTCCTAAACTGTAAAAAAAGGGCTAACAATAGCACCTACCTCTCAGGGCTATTGTGAGGATTAAAGGAAATAACATTTGTAACGCGCTCTGTACAGTCCTGGCACATAATAGGTGATTAATAAATGCTTATTTCCTTTCTCCTTGTCATGACTGTGGACTTCCAGGTTAGATGGTAGCACAAAAGGTCATAAAAGAGCCCACAGATACTCCAGCAATGCTCTAAAGAGAGCACCAGATTGAATAGTGATCAAGAAATCCAAAAAGAAACATCAATAAACTTCTCTATGGAACTCCTTCTGCATGATAAGACAGCCAGATACTGCAAGTGCTAGAAGAGAGGTCCCATTGGGGAAATCAACTCAAGTTTAGGTGAAGAGGCCAGAAGAGATCATTTAAGAATCATTGAACTCCCTGACAACCTTGACCCTCTCCCCCCAAAAAGACCTAGATACCAAAATTCAAGTTATTATAAATTAAAACTTCCCATGTTTATTAGAACTAGAAGGTAAAGTGAAAATAGAAACCACCTCCAGAAAGAATACCCAAAATGAAAACATCTAGGAATATCATAGCTCCAATTCAGAGTTTCCAGGTCAAAATATATATAAATATATGTGTGTGTATATATATATACATATATATAAATATATATGTATATATATATATATATACATATATATATAAATAATGCGGAAGAGCCATTTTTTTTTGTTTTATTTTGCTTTTTGAAGGGCAATTGGGGTTAACTGAGTTGCCCAAGGTCACATGGCTAGTTTTTGTGTTGAGTCTCTGTGGCCAGATTTGAACTCAGGTCCTCCTGATTCCAGGGCCAGTGCTCTATTCACTACACCACCTATCTGCCCCAAGAGCCATGTTTTTGAAGAGATACATAAGGCGGGAGAGTCTCCAAAGAAAATCAGTCAGAATGGTTATAGACTATAGACTGAGATTATGCCATACAAGAGTACAAATTAGAGAGATACAGATTATAACTTGAAAAAAGGAAAAACTTCCCAATGATTAGAGTTGTCCAAAACTGAAATGGATTGCTGCCTCTGGAGATAATGATGAAAAGTGATGAGAACCTGAACTAAAATAGCAACCGAGTGCTGTGAGTACAGAGAAGCATTGGATACAGGAGGGAAGTAGTAATGGCAAGATCTGGCTACTGTTAGAAATGTAGCCAAAATATCTAATTGAATCTTAGGCTTCCTTAAGAAAGGGATAATGTTCAACATTAAAAGAGGATTAGGTCATTGTTATTCACTGTAGTCAGACCATATGTGGGGAATTGTTTTTAGTTCTGGGTACTCTATTTTGGGTGGCTAGGTGGCATGGTGGATAGGGAGCTGGGCCTAGAGTCAGGAAGACTCCTCTTCTTGAGTTCAAATCTGGCCTTACTTATTAGCTGTGTGACCCTGGGCAAGTCACTAAGCCTGTTTTTCTCAGTTTTCCTTATCTATAAAATGAGCTGGAAAAGGAAATGACAACCACTCCAGATATTCTTGCCAAATAGGGTCACAAAGGGTTGAATGCAATTGAAACAACTGAACAATGTTCTATTTTAGGACATAAATTAATAACTGGATATCTTCCAAGGAAAGGCAACCAAAATGATGAGACTACAGAGGTCACACCCTATGAGAATCAATTGAACAAACTGGAGATGTTAAGCCTAGAGAAAGCTTAGGTAGCACAAAAGAGTTCCCTTCAAATATCTGAAAAATTGTCCTTCAGAGTGGGAATACGCTGATTTTGCTTGGCTCCAGCAGGAACAGCTAGCAGAGGAAGTTGCAGAGATATAGATTTTGATTTGATGAAGGGAAAAACTTCCTCAGAATAAGAGCTTTCTGAAAGCAAGATGGATTTGGTGCTTTGGGAGCTAATGGGTTCATCTCCACTTTATGTCTAACCCCTTGTTGGTTATATTGTAGAGGGGATTCTCATTCAGGTGTGGATTTGACTCTATGGCTTCTGAGGTCCCTCTCAGAAAGCTGACATTCTGTGATTTAGGTGCAATTCAGCAGCAATTTAGTGACATAGTGAAAGTTTTGTTCTCAGAAGATTCCTGGTGTATTTTTGTATTTGGTTATTCAAAGCTTTGTCAGAGTCAAAAGGAAAGATAAGTACCAAAGATTCTGATACTTGGCATTTTTCAGAAAGAAAAGGGTAAATAAATATATATACGGTCATAACAATGGCAGGCAAAATTCTGCTGTGTTTTATTTTTGTTCCAGACTTATTTGTTTAAGGTTCCCAACCTTAATATTCTGAACCCCTACCCCTACCCCACCCCACCCCTTTGGCTTATTATAGTCAGTGTCATGGATAGCAGTGATAATTAGCACAGGAGAGGTGAAGGAAAATCTGTGGTGGCAATATACACAAGAGAAGGTCTTCCAAAGAAGTTTTCAGGACACAATGGAAGAAGTACGGTTGCAGCTCCATTATGGACAAGTCAACTGACCTCAAGTCAGTCATTTAACCCCTCTGGCCACAGTTTCTTCAATTGTGAAGTAAGATTGTTCTAAGTAGTCTCCACAATCCTTTTCATCTCTAGAGTCTGTGAATTTACCAGACTATAATTTCAAGAACAGATTTCTGAATCCCAAAGGTCACACAGGTAGTAAGCATTAGAAACAAGATTGAACTTACAAAGCACAGGCTTTATGCCCATACATTATCATCAGACAGATAGAAAGAAAAGGCCCCTGTAGAAGTATCAGACTCACAGATTCTCAAATTTTGAAGGCACCTTAGAAGTCATATAGTTGAACATAACCATTAAGGGAATCTCCTTTACAAAGTCTCTGGCAAGCAGTCGTCCAGTTCTTCTTAAAGAACTCCAGTCACACTCTTGCCTCGAGGCCTTGGGACCAGCTAGTTGTGCTGCTAGCAAAGACACTGAGTCCCAAAAGGGTAAATTACATAGTTTATTAGTACATGGAGCCTCTGAACCTACAGACCAGTACATTTCCCACTTTGTCTCAGGGACAGTGTAACCATGGCTTGTGGTCCCAAGAAGTATCTGAAGGGGTTCATCCCAAGAAGCTCCAAAACATTTGGATGCTGGATAATTTAACAGGAGTTTTTACTCCAAGACCATCCACTGAGGGAGTGTCTCCTGCTCATCATCTTCCTGAGAAACAGATTCAAGTATGCCCTGCCTGAAGATGAAATAAAGAAGATCTGTATGTAGCGATTCACCAAGATTGATGGCAAGGTTCACACTGATATTACACACACTGGCTTTATGGGTGGCATTAGCATTGGGAAGACAGGTGAACATTTCCATCTGGTTTATGACACAAGGGGAGGCTTTGCTGTTCATCATATTACAGCTGAGGAGGTTAAATATAAAGTGTGCAAATGTAATGTAATGCCAAGGAAAGGCAACTTCCCAAGGTTCAAAATACCAGCATAGGTACTCTCCATTTTATTCAGTGACAAACCAAGAACAGAGAAGATCAAAACATGACATCATTCAAAATACAGCATTTACTAAGGGTGATTAAATAATCTCCAAGTACTACCCCACCCCAGGACCTTCCAATCATTCAATCAATTACAAAGTCCCTGTTCTAAATACTACTCCACCCTAGGCTATACCTTCATTTAGTCCACCACAAAGCCCCTCTTCTCAAATGGAGATTAGTTTCCAACCATAAGTAAAGTACATTCATTTGTTCAATCATAGAACACAAAAAGGTCAAAAGTTCCCCACCCCGGGATCACAATTGAATCTACCCCAGAGTTACATCAAGTTTAAGCACAGCACTTAATACCCAAATGGAGGTCTTTTCTTCATCTTGACAGGAGGCAAGTTCTCAGCAATCTTAGTTCCTGGGGAGACAAGGCTTAGCAAGGTCACAAGATACATTGCCAGTCCCTCCATTAATTCATCCTCTGTCTGTAGAACAGTCCTAGAACCCCTGAACACATTAGCAAAGCCCTCTCCCAGGATTTCTGTAAACATACAACAAGAAAATCCTTCTTCAGGGCTTCTGAACCAACGGAAAGGTTCCCAGACCCCTGCAACAACAGCACTGTCCTTCACCAGTGGACAGTATTCACTCTCTGTCTGCAGGACAGTCTCAGGGCTTCTTAGCCAACAGCCAGGTTCCAGGACTTCTTCAACAAAAGGACTGTCTTTCACCAGTGGACAAATCTAGCAAAATAACATCAAAACAGACAGACAAAGTACCAGCAAAACAGCCATGTCTCCTCAGTCCTTGGCAGCTCAGGGGGCAGGTCTCAAAAGTCCAGGGCAATTCAAAGTGGCCCTCAGCAATTCTCTCAGTCTCTCTCTGCCTCCACAAGATGCTGCTTCCAAAAAGTTCTTCTGCCTCTCTCTTGTCTCTCCAAATCTACGTCACCAGCTCCTCCCAGTTCAGGACTCTCTTTTCACATCAAGTCCATCCCACAGGTGGGATTAACAAGCTCTGGGTTTTAACACAATCAATTTGAAAACCAAGTCAACACAGGGGAATCTTTATATTCCATTACTATCACAGCAAAATGAGAAAAATCTTTGTGGGTACAAAAGGTATTCCCCATCTGGTGACCCCTGATGCCCGTACTATTTGTTACCCAGATCCTCACATCAAAGTGAATCATACAGTTCAGATTGATGTAGAAGCTGGCAAGATCACTGATTTTATCAGGTTTGATACTGGTAACATGTATATATGGTGACTGGTGGAGCTAACTTGGGTCAAATTGGTGTAATCACAAACAGGGAGAAACATTCTGACTCTTTTGATGTTGTCCAGGTAAAAGATGACAGTGGATATAGTTTTGCCACCAGGCTCTCAAACATTTTTGTTATTGGCAAAGGTAATAAACCTTGGATCTCTCTTCCCCAAGGAAAGGGTATCTGCCTTACAATTGCTGAAGAAAGAGACAGGAGACTAGTAGCTAAGCAAAGCAGTGGCTAACTGATTGTGGACAAGAATTTGTAGGGTTTCAATCAAATTGAGATGTCACAGTTTTTAACAAAAATAGTATTACCCTACAAAAATATATAATACACAAAATAAGAAATACATAGCTTAAACAACTCAGACTTACCAAGTGAAAGTGAACAAACCATAAATGTCTTTCTCTTCTTTCCTTGGATTAAAGTATTGTGAGTATGAATGTTACATAAAATGTTAGAAGATGTATCTGTATTGCTTTTGATTAACTGTTTTTCTTTGTTACATGGGACAGCCCAATGATTGGAGGATGGTGAGAGGACATATCTCCAAATGGCTGATGTGAAAACAAAAGATATCAATAAAACTTAAAGAAAAAAAAAAGAACACCAGTCACAGGGACCTCACTCCCAAGCTTACCCATTCTCCTTTTGGACAACTCTAATTATTAATCTTGGTTTTTCAGATCCATTGGCTCTGTTTTAATTGAAACTAAAGGAAAGAAAGTGAAAATTGAGAATTCACTGACTACTCCTGATCAACCTCTTACCAAATAGGAGAAAAAGATAGCAAATTGCCTTAAAAGCATGATTTCAATGGAGTTTTTAGTTCATTAGTACAAAATCAAGATGTAAAACACCAGTACCAAATTTGGATACAAGTTCATGGGCCTTATATATTTTCACTTTTCAATTGTATCTCTCATTCTCTTCTAAACCCCATGGGAACAATTTTCTAAAGTTTGGTTATGAAAGTGAGGAGAGATAAAGAATGACAGAGGAAATGTTAGTCAGAGTAAGGTGAGGGTTTTTATGAAGGTGGGACACATGGGTATGTTTGTTGGCAAAAAGGAAACAGCCAAGAAACAGAGAAAGAGTGAAGATTAATGAAAGAGTAGGAATGATAGAGAGAGAAATATACTGGAAAAGACAGGATAGAATGGGATCAATTCTACATGCAAATGGGTTTTACTTGGCAAAGAGGTCTACTTCTTCACATGAGACATAGGTAAAGGAGACAGTGAAGAAGACATGTAAGTGATGAAAAATGAGAAGGAAAAAAGAAGAGGGAACATTATGGCTTCAATTTTTTTTCAGCGAGTATGAGGCAAGGTAATGAATCACCTGAGAGGAAGAGGAGGAAGAGGAATACATTCAAGATCAACAGAGGGATGAAAAGGTTTGGAATAGCCACTGTGGTGAGTAGAATAAATAATATAAATAAATAATCAAAAAAGCAATCAATAAATAAGTGGAATAAATAAATACAGAGGTATAAAAGGATTACCTTACTACAGTGAGGGCCCAGTTGGGATTGTAGTGGATCCTATTGGTAGGGTGCCATGATTTACTCCACCTCCATTCAGCAGCGCATGAATAGAAACAAAGGCATGGTAGGAGCAAACCAAGGTTGGGGGCTTGGAAAGTCATGATCAGTGCTAGGATAAGGGGGTAAGATATTCAAATGTAGAGGAGAGTAGATAGTTGAACTGGTTCACCAATGGAAGGGAGGAAAGTGTGACAGAAAAGAATACAGAAATAAATATGGCTTTATCCCAAAATATGAGCCAATGTTTCTGAGGATTCTCTTGAAAAAAAAAGCACTAGAAGGGCATAAGTACTAAACAAGAAATAAGCACAGGTATTGATTTCAAATTGTTTTTCACAAAGAAATTTTGTGTTTTGGTGAATTCTGCAAGTTTTACTTAATAGTTTGTGCTTACTGGTAAGGTGACAAGGGGAGAGTTGGAATATTCTTTGCTTCCCATTGCCACTCCTAGACTCTCCTATCACAATCACTCAGTAACCTTTCTTCCTTTAAGGTTCATTCAATTCACATATATCAACCAATCAACATTCTGATAGCTATTATCTACCTGCTCCAAGGATGTTGTCTTTTTCTCAATGAATTCAGCACCAAGTTCACAAGTCATTCTTTCTATCCCAACTCCTCTTCTCACACTAGGATACTTTTCTCTCCTTATCTCTCCTCTCTTGAGGAAGAGTGTGGTAGAGAAGACCAACCTTGTCAGGATAGATTGAATTCAAATCCATGTCTGAAGGATACCTGCAGAGAGATCCTAGGCCAATCCTTTAATGTCTCCGTGCCTCAAGGTTACTCTTTAAGACTGTTACAGAAAAGTTATTGAATCACACTGGTAGAGGAAGCATGTCACTAGGAGATACCTACATGATGAAATCATGGATCTAGACTACTCCCTTCCCTCACTCCCTCTATACCCCCGCCCCAAATACCATGGAAACAGTATATAATGGTTAGAGCATTCATCTTGGCATCTGGGATATCTAGATTCAAATCTCACCCCTGACACTGATTAGCTGTGGGACTAAGAGGAAATCATTTAATGTCCCTAAGCCTTAGTTTCTTCATCTGTAAAATGGGGGTAATAATACCTATAATATCTGCCTCACAGGGCTATAGTGAGGTTGTCAACATAATATTTATTAATCACTTTGCAAACATTAAAAGATATAGATGTCAGTTATGAATGTTATTCTTTCACTATGACCCTAGTTTCACTTACTCCTTTACATTAAAAAGAGAAATGGATTGAATTGCTTGTTCAATTATCTGTAATAAAACAAAGTTTTAAAATAAAAGAAATATTCAAAGTCAAGAGAACAAGTGCAAAAGATTTTATAACAAAAAAAAGTCAAATGAATGGCTACAAATGTCATTCTTTATGGTTTTCTTATTCTTTTTGTGTTGTTTTCTACCCAGAGCTCTACTATTGTATCTGATCTTGATATGATCAATCCCTTTCTTTCTCAAGTCCCACACCCCTCCATTCCCACTGTGTTATTCTTCATCAGCTGTGGCAGCCAGATAAACCTTTGGAGTGTTTTTAAAAGCACCACATGTGCAACAGAAGAGCACTTGAATTACCCTGTATAGCAGAGTCTGCCTTACATCATAACATATTACTAACAGAGACAGAAAACTAGGACATTGTGTGATCTTAGAATCCATCAGGAGCTATCATTTGAGAGTACCATTAGATCCATTTCTTGCATCTCCCAGGATTTCATTTCTATCAACCAAATTAGCCAGACACTCACAGAGCACTCTTACATAAATGACTTCTAACCTGACCACAGCAGAGCCATTCTGTTTGTATATTTTAAAGGTGCCACATAATATGCCTTTGCTACAATGGAAAGTGGTTTTCTTAGGTTAGACTTACACAAAGAAAGAATCAGGGTTGAAACAATTATCTAGATAATTTAAGAGGGAAAAAACACTTAGGTACTTCTAAATTATCTGGGTAGTTACCTAAGCTCTCCAAATTGTTGTGGAATTAGACTTGGTCTTTCCTGAAGAACAGATTCCCAGATGTAGCCAACACTGACTTCTCTTGTTTTTATCGTTCCAGACTTGAGAATGGAATCTTTTCCACAGGGACCTGATATTTAGCGAAATCTATTTTTTTCTCATGTCAAAAAGTTTACTGTCAAAGTTCTAGCTCTTTTTAACAGGAGTCTTCCTCCTATCTCATCCTTTCCCCAGTCCTAGCAGGAAGCTATTTTGAAAGCTACCTCAGAGTAGCAAGTCACATTTTAAAATGTCCTTGTCTTCTGTCTCCCCTTTCAAAAGGTGGGAGGCTATGGGTATGAAATATTGCATGTACTATTAGATCTGGGTGATATTTTGGTTTTGATTAACTATTTCTTTTCTCTTTCTTTATGAACATTTTTTTAAAAGGGGATGGCTCTTTGGAGTAGAGAAGGAGGAGGTGATATATTTGGAAATGAGGGGGCTATAAAAACAAAAGATATCAAAATAAGCCTTTTTGAATGTGTTTTATTCCCAGAATATGTAACAAAGGGGAAATACTGTGTCTTTCAAGAGATGCATAAAATAAGAGAAAATAATAGTAAGAATTTTTATTTGGGAGAGCAGAATAAAAGACTAGTTAGATGGCTCTTACAGTGGAATCAACAGGCATTTAAGTACTGTCTATGTGCCAGGCACTGTGCTAAGTGTTGGTGGTAAAAAGAAAGGCAAAAACATTTCCTGCCCTCAAAGAGTGGACAGGATAATAGGGGAGACAACATGGAAATATGTACAAACAAGACATATACAGCATAAACTGAAGATGATAGCAGAGAGAAGACACCAAGGAAGAGTGGGTAGCAGAATGTGGGATCTTAGTTTAGACTTAAAGGAAGCTAAGATAGTGCCAGCCCTGGAGTCAAGAGGACCTAAGTTCAAATCCTGCATTAGACACTAATTGTGTGACCCCACACAAGTCACTTAGCCTGTTTGCCTCAGTTTCCTCATCTGTAAAATGAGTTAGGAAAGGAAATGGAAAACTACTTCAGTATCTTTGCCAGGAAAATCCCAAATGGAGTCATGAAGAGTTGGACTCATCTGGAAAACAACTGAACAAAAACAAAAGAGAAACGAGGAGGTAGAAATGAGGAGGAAGTGCATTTCGGTATGGAATAAAAAAACATGGAGTCAAGAGATGAGAGTCAGTCAAGGGCAGCTTGGTAAGTGAAGAGTGCTTATGAAACAAAAAGCTAGGTGTGATTTTACTACAATGACAGGAATAGAGAGAGAAAATAAGTATACAGTACGGGGTGTATACATACCTATACACATACATGCATGCATACATACATACATATATGTATATAATTGATTTATTTTCCTAGCAAGTTTGTATAACTTTATAGATGTGATCATATTATATGAAATGGGACATTTTGAGGGACTTCCGGGGCAGAACCAAGATAGCAGAGTAGAAAAGTACTCAGCTAAGCACTCCCAGTTTTCCCTACGAAACAACTTTAAGATAATGCCTGAAATTGAATTCTGGAATGGAAGAGGTAACAAAATACCAGAGTAAGACATTTTTCCAGCCCAAGACAACATAGGAAGTGGGAAAGAGAGAGCTGAGATATGGGAAAAGAGACTGACCCAGAGCCCATGTGAAACACCAGTAGTGGCATTAGGTGGTGGAGATAGAAGCAGCAGCAGCTTCAGAAGTTCTGGAGCCCAAGAAACTAAAAGCAACTGGTCAGAAAGCGATTACAAGGGGACACCTGTGCTAGTACTGGAAATAAGACCAGATGCAGTTTGGCAGCTCTATTGTCTATACCCACTCTTCTGGGTTCAAGGTCAGGAAGGAATGCTTTCTGTCAAGAAGGAATAAATGCCCTGGAGAATAGTATCACTTCCAGCCCCGAAGGATCAAGGACCCCAAGTAATAGTATTGTTTCCAATACCAAGGGAATAAAGTCCCTGAGAAGCAGTATCTATTGCAATCCCAAGGGATCAGGGGCTCTTCCTGGGTAAGAACCAGACTGTAGACCAGGAGAGTAGTCATCACACCTCTCCCCAGATCATACCACCTAGGAAACACCAAAAACTTCCAAACCTTGAGAACAAGCTCAGAAAATGGCAATGCAAAAAAACTTAAAGTTTGACAGTGCCTCCCCCACCACCACATTCCCCTCCTTGTCCCAAATAGAACCCAATATTAACATAAGATCTGAAATCAAGAAATTTTAAAAATGAGTAAACAACAAGAACCTCACCATAAAAAGTACTCTGCCTGCCAAGACAAACCCAGAAATTATATGAACGCAATTACAAAACAAGTTTCACACAAATAAAATACATCTAAACAATTTGAGAAATATTAATTGCTCAGGAGGAGGCCAAGTCAATATAATAAAAATGATAATTATACCCAAGTCAATTTACTTATTCAGTGTCATTCCAGTCAAACTACCAAAAAAATTCTATTGTAGGGTTAGAAAAAATAGTAATAAAATTCATCTGGAAGAACAAAAGATCAAGAATATCAAGGGAAGCAATGAAAAAAAAAGTTAAATAAGGCAGCCTAGCAGATCCAGATTTCAAACTATATTACAAAGCATAAATCATCAAAAAAAAATAGGGTACTATTCTCATTTTGTATTTAAGTTTAAAATGAATTTTAAAATTACAAAGACAGATCTTAAAAATTAATATTTTTAACAATAAATCTTTATCCTAAGATGGATTGAAAAAAAATCTAATACTGACTAAGAAACAGAGTGGTGGACCAGTGGGAAAAATTAGGTATGCAATAGGAGTAAATAATAGTAGCAAATAATATATAGTATTATATATATTATATACATGAGAATATAATAAATATAAATAGTAAATAAATAATAGTAGTAAATGACCATGAAAATGTAATGTTTGATAAGCCCAAAGATCCAAACCTTTGTTGAAAGAAATGAACATTTAACAAAAATTTCTGGAAAAACTAGAAAGCAATTTGGCAGAAAATAGGCATAGACCAACATCTCACACAATATATCATGATAAGGTGAAAAGGGACATAAAATTTAGATATAAAGGTTACTATTGTAAGTAAACTAAGGAGGGGTGGGCAGGTGGCTCAGCGAGTAAGAGCACCGGCTCCAGTGTCAGGATGACCTGGGGATCAAATCCGGGCTCAGATACTTAGCACCACACCCAGAAATAACTGGCCATGTAACCTTGAGCAAGTTACTTAACCCCAATTGCTTTTAAAAAATAATAATAATAAGTAAACTAAGGGAGCATATACAAATGTACCTGGCAGATTTGTAGATAAGGGAAGAGTTCATGACCAAATAAGAAATAGAGGAGATTACAGGAAGTATAATAGATATTTTATTTTAGACTCAAACACCAGAACACAAATAGAAAAGAGAAAAAAGAGACAACATATCATAAACTTAAATACTGGAACTTAAATACAAAGTTAGAAAGAAATAAAAGCATGTCATGTGCATAGCAGAACATAAGAGAAGATTCCAAATATGTAACAATAAATCTTCATTTCAAGAAAGGCTATATGATAAATATTACTCGTGTTGAGATTTGTCCATCTTTTCTTTGCTTCCTTGTGAGTTTTCTTTTGTTCTCTGCTGTGCACTTTTTTACTTTGTTCTTGTTTTCCTTCCCCCTCACCTCCCCCACAAGGCCACAATAAAGTTTAGTTATGTTTCTCCATAACTATATATATATATATATATGCATATACATATATATATATAAATATGTACCTTCACAAACCTATTCTACTCTTGATCTTTGTTTTTATGTATATGCCTATCTCTTGTTCCTCCTGCCTCCTTTACTTTACTTTCACTCATTACCTTGCCCTCCTATGACTTGCCTATCTCCCTCCAAAGATCCCATCCCTAACCTCCCATTCCCATAAATCTAAACATGTATATACCCCTATTTACCTATTCTCTCACCCTCCCCTCTAAAGATTCCTCCCTTGTCCTTTCCCCCCTCCCTATGTCCCTACCATTTTATTTCTTCTGAATTTAGACTTCTATACTCTTTTAAATATATAAAAATCCCTCTTACACGGAATATACTCTGAATATAGGTTACCAGAACTACCAGCCCTCCTCCCCCATCTAATTCCTATGTATCAATTCTTCCTCTTGTACCTCATTTGTATAAAATAATTATTTTTAGCTGTTTCTAAATGGTCTTATTTTTCAAATTCATATCATGCCCAGGTTTTCCCCAATCTTTCTTATGAACTACCCAATTATTAATAAGAATCTTAGACATAAATTTTAAATTTTACATATATAAAAAGTAAACAGTCTGTCCTTATGGATCCCTTATAATCTGTCTTTGTTACATACTTTATATTTTTATTAGTTCTTGTATATTGAATCATCTTTTAAGTTCAGGGTATATTTTTAATAAAGTCTTGAAAATCTGAGAGTTTATCAAATGTCCATTTTTTTTGTTCAAGATAATAGTTAATTTTGCAGGGTATGATGATATTTTTGGTCAGAGCCCCAGTTCTTTTTCTCTTTGATATGTTGTATTCCAAGACCTGCAGTCCTTTAATGTTTCTGCTACTAGGTCTTGTGCAATTCTAATTGTGGCACCATCATATTTAAATTGTTTTAATCTTGATGCTTTTAATAGTTTTTCCTTAAGGTGAGGATTTTGGAATTTGACTGTGATATTCCTATGAGTTTTCCTCATAGGATCTTTTTTAAATGGTGATTGATGGATTTTTTTTCTATTTCTATTCCTCCCTCCTTCCCTCCCACCCCATTCTAATGTTTCAGGTCAATTTTCTTTAATTATTTCTCATATTATTGTATCAAGATTCTTTTTTTGATTGTAACTTTCACTTAGTTCAATTATTTCTCTTCTTCATCTATTCTCCAAATCTGTTGTTTTTCTTATGTTTCACTTTCTCTTCTTTTTTTCATTATTCATATTTTGTTTAATCATTTCTTGATCTCTTGTAATTTCACTGACTTCACTTGGCCCCATTGTAGTTTTCAAGGTGTCATTTTTTTCCCTTAAGATTCTGGATCTCCTTTTCTAGCTGGTTAACTTTCCTTTCATACCCTTCTTGTTTTTCTTGGATTATTCTTACTTTCATTTTTTAGTTTTTCTTCCATCTCTCTCCTTTGATTTTTAAAGTCTCGACATTACTCTGTGGATGTTTCTTTACTTCAATTTCCTCCTCTGAAGATGAACCCTAGTCATATGTATTGCTATAATAGATTTTATAGTTAGATTCTTTCTCCTTTGCCTATATATTTTTTTGTTTTGTTTTGTGGTAATGGCTTAGTTGTTTGTAGTCACCTCCAGCCCTGGGGTATGGTAAATGGTGCCTCTTGCCTTAGATCTTCAGTTCTTCCCTCTAACCTGAAACCAAAGCCAAACCTCCAGGCTTCTGTAAGTGCCAACAGGCAGGGGCTTTCTGTCCCTCTGCTTCTGCACTCACTGGGCATGTGCTGGTTTGTTCTTGTCCCCACCACTCCTTAGCAGCACAGCTGGTTTTGGCATTCCTAGTCAGCAGAGGTTCCTTTGATATTCTAGTCTCAGATGCCCAACTCCCCTCACTATCACAGGGGTAGAAGTTCTGGTGACTGGAGCTGAAGAAACATCTCAAAATAACTAGCCCCAGGTCTTTCCACTTGTTGTTTAAAGAGGTTTACAGCTTGCTGTTAATACAGAACCTAACTTGGCTGTATTTACTCTTCACAGGGACCAATCTTCACCCTGGGATTTTTTTTTTATCTTCTCAAATTGTCCCAAGGGGACCCAGGTATTACCCCTGTTCTTATTTGTCTACACCCACACTTTGTTCTCCCTAAGGTGCTATTTTAACTCTTTTGTGGGGGAAGATCTTAAAAGCTTGGAATTTTTTGACCTACTCTGCCATCTTCCCTATAATAAATAATGTTGATTACATGGAATTAAAACGCTTTCACACAAATAAAACTAATACAGCCAAAATTAAAGGGAAAAAATGAACTAGGGAAAAAATTTGCAACAAATTTCTCTGACAAAGGCCTCATTTCTCAAATATATGGGGAAGTGATCCAAATTTATTTTAAAAGGAGCCTTTCACTAGTTGATAAATGATCAAAGATATGAACAGTCTTCAAAAGAAAAAATAGCTGGGGGGCAGAGTCAAGCTGGTAGAGTAGAAACAGGACTTCCATGGGGCTCCCAATTCACGTAAAAATGACTCTAAACAAACTTTGTAGCTACAGAACCCACAGAATGACACAAAAAAGCTAACCTCCTGCTGAAGATAGCCCAACAGGCCAGCAGGCAGTAGCCAGCACAGTGCTCTGGGAGCTGAGCCCATCTTCCGTCCCCACCCCCGGGAGCCCAAGGTTTTAGCTTCAGGGCAGCCACAACCAGCCCCAGCTGAAGGGACTTCAGAACACCAGCAGCTGTGGTTTCCAGAATTATCAACCCATAGATGCTAAGGACAAAGTGAGAGATCAGTGCAGTGTGGACTTTGGGACCTTGAAGTTCAGGAGTGTAGTCTGGCTTTTGATCCCAGAGCAAGAAGCCGCTGAGGCATGGCAGCCATCCAGCTACTTCCACCTGGCTGCTTCAGAGCTCCAGGCATGAAGATTGTAGGGGTACCAAGTGACCAGTCTGAGGGGTAATCACTCTTGCTTTAACCTGATTGGATCTGGATCACTGTCTGGGGTGGAGGTCCTGGTGTGCATGACCAGTGTGCCAGAGTGTATGGAGGCTTCTGAGAGGGCACCCAACTAATAGCTCCAGCAGCTGCAAAATCCCCAGTGATTTGGGACAAAGCTCTCCTCTCTGGATGCAGAGTTCTACTATGGCAAAAACCTCAAAAGTTAAGTAATTTAGTGGCAATGTGAGCAAGCAGAGGAAGAAAGGCAAGCACAGCAATCCAACTTTGGATTCTTTTGGGGGGAACAAAAAGGACCAGGGAATGGAATAGGAGGAAGACACAGAAGTCACAACTCCTGCTCCTGAAGCTTCCATCAAAAGAATAAGCTGCTTACGGCCATAGAGGAGCTTAAGAAGGATTTTGAAAACCAAATAAGAGAAGTGTAGGAAAAATTAGGAAGAGAAATGAGAATGGTGCAAGAAATTCATGCAAAGAGAGTCAGCAATCTGACTGAAGAAAATAACACCTTAAAAAATAGACTAACTCAAATGGCAAAAGAGGCTCAAAAAGGCAATGAGGAAAAGAATGCCTTAAAAAGCAAAATTTTCTAGATGGAAAAAGAATCTCAAAATCTCACAGAAGAGAATCATTCCTTCAGAATTAGATTGGCACAAATGAAAGCTAGTCACTTTATGAGAAATCAAGATACTATTAAACAGATCCAAACAAATGAAAAAGTAGAAGGCAATGTGAAATATCTCACTAGAAAAACCACTGACCTGGAAAATAGATCCAGGAGAGATAATTTAAAAATTATTGGACTGCCTGAAAGCCATGATCAAAAGAAAAACCTAGAAATCATCCTTTAAGAAATTCTCAAGGAAAATTGCCCTGATGTTTTAGAACCAGAGGGCAAAATAGAGGTTGAAAGAATCCATCAATCACCTCCTGAAAAAGATCCAAAAAAAAAAACTCCTAGGAATATTATAGCCAGGTTCCAGAGTTCCCAGATCAAGGAGAAAATATTACAAGCAGCCAGGAAGGAACAATTTGAATATTGGGGAAACACAATCAAGATAACACAGAATCTGGCAGCTTCCACACTGAAGGGTCGAAGGGCTTGGAATATGATATTCCAGAGGTCAAAGGAGCTGGGATTAAAACCAAGAATCACCTACCCAGCAAAACTGAGTATCATGTTTCAGGGGAAAATATGGTCATTCAATGGAAAAAAAGGATTTTCAAGCTTTCTTCTTTTTTTTTTTTTTTGGACGGCAATTGGGGTTAAGTGACTTGCCCAAAGTCACACTGCTAGTAAATGTATTAAGTGTCTGAGGCCAGATTTGAACTCAGGTCCTCCAGACTTCAGGGCCGGTGCTCTATTCACTGTGCCACCTAGCTTCCCCTGCTTTCAAACATTCTTGACAAAAAAAAACCAGAGTTGAATAGAAAATTTGACATTCAGATACAAGAAGCAAGAGAAGCATGAGAAGGTAAACAGGGAAAAGAAATCATAAGGAACTTATCAAAGTTGAACTACTTACATCCTACATGGAAAAAATATGATTGTAACTTATAAAACTTTTCTCAGTATGAGAATAGTTGAAGGGAATAGAGATGTATATGTATATATATATATATATATATGTCTTTATAGGAGGGTATATGGGCCTATGAATACATATGTGAGTGTGTGTATATATGTATTCATAGGTATACATAGACAGAGGGCACAGCAACAGTTGAATAGGAAGGGATGATACATAAAAGGTAAAATTAAGAGATGAGAGAGGAATATAATGAGAGGAGATGGGAAAAGATAGAATGGGGTAAATTATCTTATATAGAAGAGGCAAGGGAAAACTATTTACAATGGAGGGAACAGGGAGGTAAAAGGGAATGAGTCAACCTTATTCTCATTGAATTGGGCTTAGGGAGGGAATGACATGCACACTAAATAGGGTATCTCACCCTACAGGAGAGTATGGGGGAAGAGGATTCCACTTTGGGAATGTTTTGCATAGTTACACATGTACAACCTATATTGAATTGCTTATCTTCCCAGTAAGGGTGGGTGACAAAAGAGGTAGGGAAAGAATCTGGAATTCAAAGGTTTAAAATCAAATGTTTAAAATATATTATTATTATTATTATCTTACATGTAACTGGGAAATAAGATATACAGGCACTGGGTCATAGAGATCCACCATGCCCTACTGTAAAGTCAGAGGTGGGATGGGGGAAGATATAGGAGACAGAAGATTGGGAGAGGGATATTCAGTGGGATTGCTGTTTTGGGGTGGTGGGTAGGGGAAAATGGGGAGAAAATTTGTAACTCAAAATCTTGTGGAAATGAATGATGTAAACTAAAAAATAATTTTAAAAAAAAAGAAGCCACCAGGAAAACCAGCATTCCAGTACAGACAAACAAGTTAGTAGTCCCCAAGACTGACCAGAGACACATGTAAATTGTAAACCTCTGTACTGGGAGGCAATAAGCATGAAAGAGTTTCTTGAGAAAGCCCAAGAGAGATCAAAAGCTCACAAGGGATCTCAGAAGTTGCCAGGAGTAGCAATGACCAACATTGGCAGAATAGCACTCAAAGCTGGCCTGTAGCTGACCAAGGTCTCCAGATTCCCTGGAACTCTGTTCAGAGAGGTCATAAAAGACCCTGAAAATCTGGACCCACTCCATGGGAAAAAAAAAACCCATGAGGGTGGTGAAGCCTAATCCTAACACAAAACCCCAATCCAGGAACTAAAGCTAGAGAGAGGAATAAATATAATTTTTTTAAGTATAAATTTATTGCCAATTTAAGATGCCCAAAAACTAAATCTAGAAGGAAAAAAATAACTTGCAGTAACTTTAAGAAGAGATTCTCAAAAATGTACTTTCCATAAGGATTATATCAATACCCAAAAAAAATAAAACAAGAGATTAAAAAATAAAAGCTTAGAAGAAAAATGATAGATCTCAACAAAGTAACAAATTCCTTGAAAACTAGAATAGGCCCAGCAGAAATCGATGGCTCCACAAGACAGCCAAAAAATTTTTTTTTCTTTTTGTAGGGCAATTGGGGTTAAGTAACTTGCCCAAGGTTACACGGCTAGCATTTTTGTGGGGGTGTTAAGTGTCTGAGGCCGGAACCAAACTCAGGTCCTCCTGACTCCGGGGCTGACACTCTACTCGCTGTGCCACTTAGCCACCCCAAAAATGTTTTTTTTTTAGAACAAAGTCAGAAGATTGAAAAATAGAAGAAAATTTAAGTTAGCTGCTGTCAAAAACAGCTGACCTGGAAAACAGTTCAACCTAAGAATGAATAGACTCCCTGAAAACCATTGTGTAAAAAAATTCCTAGATACTATATTTCAAGAAATCATAAATGAAAACTGCCTAGTTATATTAGACCTAGAGAGGAGAGTGAGGATTAGAAGATCATCTTCTGAAATAAACCCCAAAAGGAAAAGACTCAGGAATATTACAGCAAAAATCAAAAGCTTCCACATCATAGAAAAAATATTACAAGCATCCTGAAAATAGTTCAAGGTCCAAAGAAGCACAATCAGGAATCCATACAAAATCAAGCAGCTTCTCTATAAATCAGAAGAGATCTTGGAATGTATTACAGAAATCAAAAGATATAGACTTACAATGTATAATTGTTTTTTTTCCATAAAGCTGAGTACAAGGGGGGAAATGAACCTTTAATAGAAAGAATATGGTGTTTTCAAGAATTTCTGGTGAAAAAAAAAAGATCAGATATGAGTAGAAACTTTGGATACAACATGAGTGAAGGGAAAACTAGAAAAATACATTTATCTGAACAATATGAAAATGAAGTACTAAGATGTGATAAGGGAAAAAAGATAAAAAGTGTCCCTTCAGAACCTTAATTTCTTCAAAAGGTTTTGAGGGAGTGCAAATTGAAGCATATTTTTTAGACATGGCTAATATGGGAATTTGTTTTATTTGATTATACCTATTTATAACAGGTTTTGTTTGTCCTGTTTTCTCAATGGGTAAGGGTCTTGGGAGGTGGGAGGGAAAGAATTTGAAACTGAAAATTAAATTAAAAATGAAAAAAACTTCAGGTATTGAGGCAGTTCAATATGAGAAAGAGATGGCCTGGAGATGGAATTGTTCTGTTATTCAGTATTTAAGAGGATAAAGATAAGAAAGGGTAAAAGGAATAAACTTTATATAGTATAGAAAGGGAGAAGGAGGGAGTGGAACACGCTATTTCTCATCACTGGAATGTCTGTGAAGAGTATACGAACAAGGAGGAAGGGATGGGAAGAGTGATCACCATGAGCTTAACTTGTATGAAACAGACTAAAGAAAGTTGAACACACGCAAATATGTGGCTTGGTATAGAAATATACCAAATTCTAGAGAGAAACATTTGAAAATAAGAAAGATTGTTAAGAGGGGTGGAATAGTGATAAGCAAAACAAATTCCCTGATCCTGAAGTAGGAATTAAAAGGAAAAAGAAAAGAACTAGAATCTAAAGGGTTACCCATCATTTGGGGTAACTGAACAAACTGTGGTATATGAATGTAGTAGGATATTATTGCATAATAAGAAATAAAGAAGGAAATAATTTCAGAGAATTCTAGGTTATATGCAAAGTGAAGTGAGCTGAACCAGGAAAGCAATTCATACAAAGCCAATATTATAAAGAAAAACATCTTTGAAAGGCTTAAGAACTCTGATCAATGCAGTGACCTGTAATGAAGCATGGTTCCTCCCACCTGCTCCAGACAGAGACATGATTGACAGACCCACAGTACAAAAAGAGATGTACATTTTTGGACATGGTCACCATATGGATTCATTTTACTTGGCCATGCTTATTTGTTACAAGGTGAGTTTCCCTCTCAGCTCTTAGAGAGGGAGGGAAGAATAGGGGCGGTGGCTATTATTAGTTATATCAAAAGATAGGGATCCATTGTAACCCATTTGAAAATTCACAGAAGAGAACAGAAGGAAGAAAAGCAGTACAATTTTGAAAGTAAGGTGAGGGATTTATTATATACTTTCCCCCCCCCCAAGTACACCAAAGTATTTATAGCAGTATTTTTTGCAATAGCAAAGAATTGGAAACAAAGTAGATGCCCACCAACTGGGAAATGGCTAAACAAACTGTGGTGTACATGAATGTAATGGAATATTACTGTGCTATAAGAAATAATAAACATGGGCAGCTAGGTGGCACAGTGAGTAAAGCACCGGCCCTGGAGTCAGGACTCAATTTTGTTTCCAGCCTCAGACACTTAGCACACACACCAAAAAAAAAAAAAAAAAATCACTAGCCGTGTAACCTTGGGCATGTTACTTAACCCCAATTGCCCTCCAAAAGGCAAAAAAAAAAAAAGAAATGATAACCAAAATGGATTCAAAGTAGTATGGGAATATCTACAGGAACTGATGCAGAATGAAGTAAGCAGAACCAAGAAAACAATATATACAATGATTACAATAATGTAAATAGAAAGAACAATCACTTAGACACACACACACACACACACACACACACACACAAAACCAAAAGCAAATGTTGCAAGATTATAAAGAACAAGCATGGATTAAAAGAAGACATAAAAGAGAATGTTCCCAATCCCACCCCTTCATGGAGGGCATTGTACATTACATATATTTTTGGACTTTTCAATATGTTGATCAGTTGTGCTGATTTTTTCCTCTATTTTTTAAAAAAGCAAACCATATGAAATAGAGATTTATGATTTGATATACAATCCTCTTTTTGTATTCTGCTGTGTATATGAAAATATTTGTTTTTTTAACTAAGTTCAGAATTAAAAACCTAAGTTTTTAAAAATTTCCCCTCAAAAAGAAGTTTTATAGAAATTCTTTTAGGTTGGATATAATTAGTGAAATGACCTATCAAATAATTGGGAATCAGATATTTATTGCCAAGTATTTCATACTAGCAAGATACATTACAATCTCTCCACAACTTACCATTTCCAACATTCCTTTGAGGTATTCTAACATTGATCTTCCCTTTTAGAGATGAGGGACTGATACACTGGGCAGTTAAGTAATTTGCTTAAGGTCACCAAGTAAATCTATTCCAGAACCAGAATAACACCACAGAATGCTCATTAGACTTTTGCTTAGGTATTATGTTGCTTACCAGGTAAGTAAGTTGTCAATTTTTGTTTCCTTTCATTTGATAACATGCAAAAGTCTAAAACACCTGGAGCCTAGCTATTTTTTTCTATTTAATTTTATTTTTAAATTTTGGAATATTCATAGAGTATTATAACAACATAAACTCATACCATCACTACCATCACGCACATATTCCCAACAAAGATACCAGTGAAGTCAGATATGATTTCATATTAATACATAAGTGGAACACATACGATCATCCTGAAAGGAAACAGGCAATTCAGGAGGGACAAGAGGAGTAACTAGCAGATGGAAGCCCTAATATGCCAGGCAACACTTCCTTTTCATGAACTAGAACGTATTTCCTTTCTGGGCTCAAAGAATGTACTGGGGAGAGAAAGGAAATTAATTAAGTCTGGCTATTCAAATTTGCTCTTATTTATGTCCTTGAAATTGAAATGAATTTTTAAGTTACAAATCACTTAAGATGATTGATTAAAAAATAAAATGCTTGAAAATAACTGAAATTGTTCCTTGAAAATCTCATATAGCTAGAATGAGGCTGCAAAATCCAGATTATAATCTATCTATACCCTCATATCTTGTTTAGGGGTTGTGATGTGTATAATTGGAGGAAATATACAATATCAATGATATTGTAGATTCATTGAGATATCAAGAATCTGGAGATATAGGAGACTTTTAACTAGAATATTGATCTGAAATGAAGCTGATATCATGAAGATTATAAAAGATCAAATTCTGGAATTGCATTAAGGTCCTATATAGAGTCATCTAATAGAAGTGGAACTGAGAAATCTAAATTCAGCCAAATTTAAATTTATACTTAAATATACTAATTAAACTAAACACAAGTTACTTCTATAACACACAGTAGTATAGAAAAATTAAGTTGCATATGATTCTAAGATCACAAGAATAGAAGGGACATTACACATCATCTTGTCCAACTTCTTTATTTTACAGGAGAGGAAATGGAGACTCAGTGAGGTCCTCACTTGTTCAAGGTCACATAGGTTAAGTGTGACCCGGAAGCTGAGCCTATGCCCTCTTATTCCAGGGCCAGCACTCTTTCCCCTAGCTCATGAAAAGAAAATATAGGTAAACTGCTTAGGAAATGAGCTTTGTGGAAATAAAACCAATAGGGTTATGAAATGAATTGGGTAGATTGCTTTGGGTTATAGTAGAACTACTGCTATATAACAAATTATGCAAAATCCTATTACAGAAGATATTCATGGATGGTTGACCAGTGTTGGTTATTAGTCTACATAAATTACAGAGAATATATATTTTGCTGTGGTCTCCAAAAATTCTTCTTTTAAAAACTGGTATTTTGTAACAAGTGTGTAGCCTGATAATCAAGGAACTAAAGCAACTAAAAGGCATATGGTCAGTAGGGAGGAAAACTAACATTTGAACCCAGGGCACCTCATTTCCAATCCACCACTCTATAAACTAGAACACATTACCTTTCCCCCATTAGCATCCACCCAGTCTCCAAAAGGCTTGGTAGTAGAACCATTTATTTTTCAAGTGTTATTGCCTATATTCTACTTAAAATAGCTTAAAAGGAGCTATTCTAAAGTAAATTTGGACTAGGACTCAAGGTGGGGTTTTTTTGGTTTGGTTTTTTTTTTTTTCTTAATGCAAGAAGAGTAAAAATGAAAATTCAGGTCCTGCTATTTTGTAACTATTTATGTTACTGAGGTGGTATGGTAGGGGTTTTTTCTCATTAGGAGAAGCAATCATTTCTTTCCAAGAGTGTTAATACCTCGTTCATTTAAGCTTCCTAATTTGATACTTTTTCGTTAAGAAGGAAACCTGGAATGATAGAAGGAAATGCTGAGAGGAAATTGCTTGCGCTGAACTTAATGGTTTTGTGGTCTGAAGCTGTGATCACATTTTTTTCACAGTATGACTCAGTCATATAAATGTTTGGTTTACTTAGCCCCTTAATTTGACATGAAATTGAATAGGGCAAAACTCAAAAGTATCCATAATTTTTCTTGACTTTTAACTGCATTCATTTCATTGCTAATTGAGCACTTTGTGTTTGCAAGTAGAACTAGTCAAGTGGGCTTTTGGTCACTAGAAGGTGACTTAAAAATATCTATTTTTTGATGAATTCTTGCCTGTGATAAACTTTCCCCAAACCTGCCTTCTACAATGGGAATTTGAAGATCAGAGTTGTAGTTTCTATTAGTGTCAACACAATGTAAGTAGAGTTCATTATACAACCCTCTGGGAATTGCTAAAGTGATTACTTTCTCTTTGTAATCTGCAAAAAGAACTCTTCAGAAGATAGCAATTCAGTGAAAGGAGATGGGGACCATCTGGCTCACTTGGAAGTCAGTATCTTTGTTGTTTAGGTTGTTGTTGTTGGAGAAAGAAATCAGTAAAAGTTATGTTTTTTGTTTTTGTTTTTCTCAGAAAGTTGGAAGGAATTGGAAAAATCATCTGTTAGAGCCAGCCTTTCATTTAAAATCCAGTCCAAGGTCCCAGGACATGGCCAAATCAAGTGATCCCTGTTCATGTTCTGTAAGTGACCATCTGTCATGATTTCATATTATGGGCAAGATCCCAAAATAAATTCTGTTTTTAAAATTCTCTATCATCCTTTTCCATAGTCTTTACTATCCATTCCCTAGGCTCTTGCCTAGGATGTATGCATGCAGGCATTGGAGGCAGTCTCCTGTAAGATAAAGTTTGAGAAGGTCTCATAACTACCACCATCCCAGACAAAAACATCAACCCTAGCTAAGTACAATAAGGTCTTCATTCCATGATTAGAGAGATTTCTTCTTTTTGATTTATAACTCTCCTATGGATATTTTTTTTTTTTTTTGCTATTTGGAGGGCAATTGGGGTTAAGTGACTTGCCCAAGGTCACATGGCTAGTTTTTGTCTTAAGTGTCTGAGGCTGGATCCAAACCCCAGTCCTCCTGACTCCAGGGCCGGTGCTCTCCTCCCTGTGCCACCCAGACGCCCCAATGGATACTTTTTTTAATGCAAATATACTTAAGTAACATACTGGCTCACCCACACATTAGGGAGAAATTAGTTCAACAGCTCACTTTTTAGGAGGGCCCAGGGCTGTAGAAAAGCATTAAGCACCTAGAGAGGAAGGAGAAAATGGAAAAATAAATAGATAATAATACCCTGGGGCATAATTCTTCAGAGAAATGTGTACTAAATTCATTCAGACCTATAAGGAGTTCAGTTTTTTTTTTTTTAAAGCAATCAGGGTTAAGTAACTTGCTCAAGGTTACACGGCCAGTTATTTCTGGGTGTGGTGCTAAGTATCTGAGCCTGGATTTGAACCCCAGGTCATCCCAACACTGGAGCCGGTGCTCTTACTCGCTGAGCCACCTGGCCACCCCTAGGAGTTCAGTTATTAACACTACATTTGTCTTGGTCTCCAATTCCCCCTTGACAATTTTTACTCTACCCTTCTCAGTCAGAAGGTCATTCTCCTCAACAGTGGAGACAGAAACAGAATAGATGCAGATAATTTTGCTTTCTCTCTGTCATCAGTTAACATTAAGAAATTTACTTAAGTGCACAGGTCCTTTCTCTTTCTTGTTATTTCACTTTCACCACACATAGCATGTAAAATCCATTTAGTTCTCCTTAGCATTCCAGAAACTTCTGCTCACTTAAGACTTTAGTCTCCATATTATCATTCTTACAAGTCTATGTTTCTCTATTAGAGTCTTCTGTAGTTAGATGCCGCTCTTTCCAGTTTTTGTACATGTCCTTTTAAAGTATGAACTCAACAGGAAACATTATTGTAACCCCATCAATTTCTTTAGCTAGTCCTAGAAATGTTTAAGAGAAACCTTTTTTTGGGGGGTTAACAAGCTTACTTTAATCAGTCAAATATGTATCATTTACCTAGTTCAGGGGAAAAAGGTCAGCACCCCGAACTTCAGAATATACAGACAGAATTATCAAGACAGAAACAGATCAAGTACACAGATTTCCAAACTGTCCAACCATTACATCCATACCAAATCAACATCTGGGTTTTTCAAAGCCGGGGGCTCTCAACAATGGCTTCCCAGAGTTTCAGATCAAATCACAGAACACTTCTCAAAGTGAGCCCCAAAACAAAACTACACATCAGGGCTTATATAGCCTTCTCCTGGCTCAGAGAATGTAACAACCTTAATGACCCACTGGCCAATCAAAAAGTATCTACTGAAAAACAAGCCTCCCACCCCCAGGCTCCAGGTGCACTTTATCCTAGGGGCAGGAAAGATCTTTAAAATTTACATTCCCGTTACATTTGGCCCCAAGATCTTTCATGCCCATAGCATAGACAATTTAATTTTGAATTAGCATTAACAATCATAGGTCACATTTGCAAGATACATAACTGAAGTTACCAAAGTGGCCACAGGACTTTAAACAAACACAAAGTACATTGCATTATCACCTCAATTCAAAACAAGAGTCCAAATAAAGTTATCTTGGGTGGAGGGGGGTATCCTTCTCTTCACACAGCTCCAGCCCCTGCTTCCAAGTACAGAGAGGGGGCTAGGCAACAAAACCAACAAGGTGGGGTCCTTGGGGGTCCAAGACACTTCATCCCACCCACCATAGTCACAAGTCCATCCTCCCCCTGGGTCCCAAACTGTGGGATGCAGCAAGGAAACACATTCAGTGCCCCTGCTTTGCTGCTCAGTTCTTATCTTTTCCTGTGTCTGAATTACGAACTCCTGGGTTCCTTCTCTTCCCGTAGGCGGCAGCCGCTCCTGGATTCTGACCAGGTCCCGTTGCAGGCAGCTCACCATTCCTGCCCTCAGCTCAGTGAAGTCCGCATGCAGGCCATTCTTCTCTCCTGCTCCATGGCTCCACAGAGTCACAGCTACTACAACTGGGAAACAAACAATTATACCAGCCCCAATACTTTCCTTTTACTCTGCAGATCCTGTTCGTGACGCCATTTTGTAGCAGCAAGCACCCTGGCATCCCCAGGGTGGCTGCCAATACAGGTTCTTGGATCTGCTTTGTTAAAGGAAAGCAACTCAAAATGGGTTAACAAGCTTACTTTAATCAGTCAAATATGTATCGTTCACCTAGTTCAGGGGACAAAGGTCAGCACCGCGAACTTCAGAATATACAGACAGAATTATCAAGACAGAAACAGATCAAGTAGACAGATTTCCAAACTGTCCAACCATTACATCCATACCAAATCAACATCTGGGTTTTTCAAAGCCAGGGGCTCTCAACAATGGCTTCCCAGAGTTTCAGATCAAATCACAGAACACTTCTCAAAGTGAGCCACCTAAGAGAAATCTTAATGGTAACTTGCCAAGGGTCCTCTACTCTTTCTACACACCAGGTACACAAAGACAAGTTTTATCAGCTATGAAATTACATGTTAACACACACACATTCCATACACGTTATATCAAACCCATACCTGCCCTATCCTCTGGAATGAGGCACCACTCTCACACTTAATAGAGTTCGGTGCCATTATAGGATATAACAAAAGGAAAAATGTATGTGGAAATTGTTTTTTATCTTCATAGAACTGGTAAAATTGTACAATTGATGGTGAAAAGTCTTATCTGAATGTGGTTTTACCTGATCTTATGCTCAAAGATGTGATAATATCTTCTTGATATTGTCCAAGCTCAAGATCTAAAAAAAAAAAAATCAGTAATTTCAAGTGAGGGAGTCTTACCCACAATTCATACTTAGTTTACTTTGAATCCCAAGCTCTACTTATAGGCCAATGGCTTCCCTTTCCATTGCACTTATCTTCCCTGCTATGATTCAAGGCATTGCCAGATCATGTTTGTGCACATGCAGATGTGGGAAAAGACTGAATCACTGCTAGAGACCTCAGAGGCTGCAGAGATGCTCAAGAAAGGTATCTGAGCCATTTGCCAGTGATATGACATACTGACATGGTTTTATCAGAGTACTAGAGGAGGGGGCTTACATCATACAGCACTGCATACAGGAATTTGTAAATAAAAAGGACAGTGACTGAAGAAGGAAAACAGTGGAGGTGAGAGGAGAGATAGGGAAGGAGAGAGGGAGTAAAGAATGGCACAGTAATACCAACACCTCTTGCCACTAAGCTCTGGGTGACATTAGCCCTAGGCATCTTTAAACAATAGCTCTTTCCACTGAAGGTGATGGGGGTAATGAGAAAGGGCTTCAAAAATAGATGATTATGTGAACCAGAATAGTATACACCAGAATTCCAAATCTGAAGCATAGTTGTTAGGATCCTGAAGCCAGAATCTGCTGTCCTTTCTGTCCAGGCAACTTTAACCATAAGAATAACCAAAATCTTCCATAGAGTAGACATGTTAGGAGTTTACTGTCAGCATCCTACCTCTACTTTACTGAGCATTGGTAGGTTTAATACAAGACACCAAACTTCAAGGTTGACTTTCTCTGGCTTCCATGTGGTGGCTAGGAGCCTGAAGAGGGAGGGATCAGATTCAAAATGAAAGGATTGTTATGGGTTTTTGCCTTGGAAGGAAGAACTAGGAGTGGGTAAAATGTGCTTTGGGATATGTGTCTATTGCTTTACCATGCTTTTATCTAATCTGATTAAATTACTGCCTAGCTTGACCTTGCCCAGAGGTGAGTGACTAAAACAATGCTCCCTGAGTTTGAAAAGGAAAGGGTGTGGCCTGAAGATGGGGGCAGAGTCATACAAGTGACATGTCATGATTGACGCATGATCCTCAGTAAAAACCTGGGATATAGCAGTGAGGAACAGAGTGCTGAGTGATCAATCTGCCCCAGGGCCCTGACTGTTGACAAGACCCAGAGGACACCACCGTTTAAGAGATATAAATAGAGACTCAAACAGCATCTTTGAAGAGGCAAGTTTCAGGTTGGTAATTCAATTCAATTTTATTTCAATTCAACAAACATTTATTGAGAGTCTTCTGGGCAGGAGGTAATCAATAATGTTAAGCAATGACAAATTAGAACCTAAATCCAAGCTGCTCCTCCAAGAGATGGAATATAACATAGGGAGTATTTTTAGATAAAAGAAGCAGCCCTGCCACTTCCAGGGTACTCATTCATTTCTTTCATGAGAAATAAAATGTTCAGACCTGAAACAAGGGTACATAACACAATTTTGTAGCAATTCAGAGAGGGGGGAAATTCCTTAGTGCTGAGGTCTCAAGAACCCATCTGGCTGTTACCCATGGCACTGACCCAAGATGAGCTGAACAATTTAGCAGAAGGCCAGTATATAAGATGATCAGGTGATTTCTTGACTCTTTCTGTAACCTCTTAGGCAAGATATCTCACCAGGGGAAAGAACTCTGCTGAGCATGATGCAGAGAGTTAAAAACTTGTCTCTCAGAAATCCAGAGGTCCAAAAGTAGATATTCTAAAGTGGCAAAGATGTTTATGGTTTATGCTGAGTTTCAAACATCACTTTCTGCTGTATGCAGGTTCCAGAGAATGCAGGTGAGGTATTGCTGGAAGAGTAACTGATATAATTACAACAGAATCATTTTTGGCTAGAATAGATCTTCCTGGGGGAGAGGAGTTCTTCTACTTTTATAAACCACTATTTTTAAGTGTCACCTTATATTTTTCTGGGAGGGCAAACCTATACACTGTCTTGCTTCAGGATGCAATATGAACAGCTTCAGTGAGCCTATAAGTTGATGGGTCTCTCCCTGCTGCTTTCCATCCCTCCTTGTATATAAGACTTTGCATGCCATTTTTATAATGTTTTCATTGATGTCAAGACCTTAGTAGGAAACAAGACTAGCACCCGCACTTTCTTGCACCTGACCTCCCACATCTTCCCTATCTCCTTCAGCAGCGGGCATAGCTGGAGGACTGTTTACTCCACAGCTTATTTCCCCTTTATCCTTGATGTCCCAGAATGTCAAAGGCTGTGAATTTAATATTGATTTTATAAAGTACTTTTACTGCAACATGTCAGTTACCATTAGCTTCAACACTGAAGAAGTTTAGCCACTGAGCTGGATTTGCACGCGATGTGCCTTCCTGGCTCTCAGAAACTGTGAGATAGCGAATACTTTATTTATAAAAGTGGCAGTGAGCTCTGAAAGCCCAGAGCAAACCCAAAGCCTCCAGCTATCCCTCTGGCCTGTGTGTACACAGCATCAATGCCCTCACATTAAATTTGAAAACCTAAGCGAATCAAAGAGATGTATCATTTGCTGGCATGTCAACAGACAGAAGAGTTGATAGATCACATTAAAAACCTCAGTGGTTAGAACGAGTAGAAGGGGAAGGATATTTTTTTCTTGAACTTCAAATCCCTTCCTTCCTTCATCTTTTGCCCATCCCTCTTTTTGATCTTCAATATCAGAGTCACTGCAATTACTTGATCCTGATTGTTCATCTGAGAAGGTAAGGGAGTTAGATTTTTGCAGAGATTTAAGTTTAGGCAAAATATTTGGCTTAGGACAACCATCCCCATCCCTGCACTTAACAGTCATTGTTAATGACAGTAACTGACATACTATATAACTTGGACCTATTATTGAATTAGTGGGGAGAAGAAAGGAAAGGAATTCCATTTGCCAAAGATCAGCAACTGTTCTACAATTTATAGTCTTGGAGAATTTCCAGGGGGACTGAGAGATTAAGTGATTTGCCCAGAGTTGCACAGTAAGAAGTGGTACTTAAGCTCAAGGCTTCCTGACTCCAAGCCTGGCTTTCTATCCATAGATTGTCTTGCCTCTCTGACATTTACATAGCACTAAAATTTTCAAAGAACTTTATCCACATGATCATATTCAAGCATCACACCAACCATGTACTATAGGTTCTATGTTAAATTATTATTGTTATTCTTATTATTGTGCCAGATGGACAGATAAGGAAACCAAGACTGAGAGAGGTTAAATGACTTGCCTATGATCATAAAACTGGGGTTGGTTATTAAACCCGTCTTTATTACTC
>NW_027186492.1:13941246-14027493 GCF_028583685.1 Petaurus breviceps papuanus | reverse complement strand
ATGTCTATATGTCGCTGAAACTCAAAAATCTGAAAGCTAACAGGCAATCTCTGGTTATACCCCATAAAGAAGAGGGAGAATCATGTCTTGTTTTTGCTCTGTTCCCTTCATTCTTTTTTCCTGTTATAATTGTTAGAATTGTCATTCCTCAAAAAGATGATCAACCACTACATTCAACACACTGGATCTCAAAATGAGGATGAGGAAGATGATGATGATGATGATATGATGACAGATACCTTGTTTCTCCACATAGTTGCACATTTATTCTATAAAAGTGAAAAATAGTTTCTGGAAGACAGTCGTTAGTGTATTATAGAGAGAAGAGAGACATGACACTGTTTTCCTCTATTCCTGCCTTTATCCTAGAGGATGTCAACATTTATGTTGATGCTTCTTCAAATACACTAACCTTTGCATTCCTCAATCTCCTCAAATTCTGTAACCTACTCTTTTATTCTGCACATAGAAATAGTAACAACCTGAATCACAGCATCACCTCCAAACATTCTACTTTCTTGGTCAAAAACTCTGATATTTCTCTATCTGACCTTAATCTCCTATCATTCCATTTCTCCTTATGCCTTCTCTTTCCTTAACTTGTTCTTCACCCTAATTGCAACATTGAATCCCACCATCCTTCAGCACATTCTCATACTGTTATTCCTTCTCTGACTTTTCATAATCTTTCTGATTTTCTTCCCTTTCTAATCTTGACCCTATAGCAGGAGTTACTAATCTTTTTTAAGTAATGGTTTCCTTTGACAGTTCAATGATATTAATGGACCACTTCTCTGAGTAACATCTTTAAATGCATAAAATAAAATCCATAGACTTACAAAAGAAATTAAACCTTAATGAAAACAAAAATGTATTTTTTTCCATGTAAGTCCATGAACTCCCTAAAATCAATCTGTGGACTTGCTAGGGAAAGGAGTTGCCTGTAAATCACTGGTTAAGAACCCTAGCCTACACTTAACTAATTCAATATCACACTTTCCTCTGTTCTTAAATACTTTGTCCCCTTGTCCCACCTCCAATTATCCCTTACCAAACCCTAGATCTGGGATACTACCAAGCATGTCTCCTATCCTTCTATTCAGAAGCTACTTAATGAAGCCAGAGGAAGTCTCACAAGCATGCTGAATGAATACACTATAAATTATGTTATCTAGCCTCAACCGAGCCCCTTTTGCAATAAAACAGTTCTTATATTCCTCCCTAATTGATTCCCTGAGAATGTCACCTTTTACTTTATTAAGAAAACTGATACCATTCACTGTAAATGCCTTTTTCTTCTCTTCTCCTAATCTCAAAATCCCTTGACATCATCTTCCACTTTCATTCCAACAATGACATGGCCCTTCTCCTTGCCAAGTCTAAGTCTTCTACATATATTCTTTATCCCATCCCTCCCTATTTTCTCCAGCAAATTGTCCTCTCAGTCATCCCTACCCCTATAATCTTCAACCTTTCTCTATCTCATCGTTCCTTTCCTTACTGTCTTCAAAAAAGTCTGTCTTCCTATATCATCAGTCAACTGAAATTGTTCTCTTCAAAGATACCATTAATCTCTTAATTGTCTTATGTTGGAGTTGGGGGAGGAAGAAAAAGGAATAAATACTTATATAGCATCTATGTGCAAGACACTGTGCTAGGGACTTAATAAATATTATCTCATTTGGTTCTCACTACAATCCTGGGAGGTAGTTACTATCATTATGATTCCCATTTTATAATTGAGAAAACTGAGGCAAACAGATTAAGTGACTTGCCTAGGGTTACACTGCTACTAAATACCTGAGGCTGGATTCAGACTGGTGGCAGAAAGACCTGAGTATCCCCTGAAACATCTAGTTCCCGTTGGTAAGATATTTTCTCAGTCCTCATCCTTCTTGACCTATCTTCTGCATTTGACAATTTTGACTACCTTCTCCTCTTGGATACTGACATTATTCTCTCTGGTTTTCCTTCTACCTGTCTGACCATCTCTCCTTTCCTGGTTCATCATCTATATCACACCCTCTAACTGTGCATGGTCCCTATGACTCTATGTTGATCCTTCTTTCCATCTTCCGATGTTCTCTCTCAGTGATTCTATCAACTTCCTTGGGTCTAATTATCATTTCTACACAGAAGACTCATAGGTCTATATATCCAGGACTACTCTATCCCAAGCTTCAGTCTTCTATAAACAGCCTATTGGACATTTCAAAGTGGATGTCCTAGAAACGTCTCAATTTCCACATGTTCAAAACAGAGCCCTTTGTCCTCCCAAATCTACTTCCCTTCCGAACTTTCCTTTTTCTATTGAAGGCAACACTACTCTTCTAGTCTTCAAGTTTCATACAATTACTGTTATCCTCAAATCCTAACTCTCTCTGACTTCACTTATCCAATCAATTGTCAAATCTTGATATTTCTAACTCTACAACATTTCTCAAATCTGATCTTCTTTTTCTACTCGCATAGCCACCACTTCCGTTTCAGTCCTTATCACCTCAAGACTAGACTATTATATTACCTACCAATGAATATCCCTGCCTCAAATCCCTCTGAATCCCAATCTATCCTCGAGTCCAGAGATGTCAGCCCTCAGAGAAACAGATGAAGATGTTATTGGAAAATGTTCAACAAAATAAACAAAATACAATGCAACAGAGATAATGTTAATTAGTGGTTTTCTGAGGCAATATATTGTCAACAGGGATCTGTTTCCCTTTGAGTTTGACATCACTGCTATACAGCTTGCAAAGTGATGTTCCTCAAGTCCAGATATGGCCATATCAATTCCCTTCCAGTGAACACCAGTGATTATGTATTACCTCCAGAATAACATAAACTCTTCCATTTGACTTTTAAATCCCTTTTCAGACTAGTCCCAACATATAACCAATAAGTAATTCTGAAAAAGAACAGAAGTAAAGGGTGTCATCAAGAAATTGTTTGACAAAAAGAGAAGATGGCTGTTCCTGTTATAAGAGCAATGGATGACAAGTAGATAGCCAGAGTAATCCACTATACTCTCTCAATGTCAGAAAAAAGTAAGAAAAGCCTCCAGAATAGTGTGTGGACCCCCTTGATGAATTTTAAGAAGGGCATCACACAAAATAGTCAGGGTTATGACTTGCATCCTTAGAGTGACCTCTTGAAATGATGAAATCATAGATTCATATGAGTTTTTAGTATATTTACTCTGAATATATTTATGTAATAGGGGACTGGTACTTAGAGAACACTCTGATTTGTCTTTGGTGGGCTATATAAAGCATGCTCAGATATAACCTATTGATTCCAATTCAACATGTGAGACTTTGGAAACCTGTCTCCAGTCATATGTGATTGAAGGGTTGGCATTATGTGATGATGAAAAGTCTTCTAATTGGCTATAGAGTAGAAAGAATCAATTTTCAAGGGACTGAGGTAGAAATGACTTCACATACAATAGAGCCAACCCTCAGTTGTTCATTGATTTCTCGATGTCTTTTCTTTCCTAGTGACAAGCGGGGCAAATATTGCTATGTGCTACTTGATTGAGGTGTGGAGGAGAGTGAGATAAGGACAACTGCCCTATTTCTCACCTTTCCTTCATGTGTCTATAAGCACAAAATATCTGATTCTTTTATGTTTATTCTTTTCTGGTCTTAAGTGAATGAGTATTCTGATAAAAAGAGCACCTAGCCAATTATATGAGCTCGAGACATCCAAATAAAATGCTCAAGGGAACCACAGTCAGCTGCATAGCCCTCAGATGTCAGTAACAGTGACCTCCAGAATTATGGTGCCTGATGAGAGAGGAAGTGACAGCTAAGTCTATAGAAAAATACTGATCCTTGGAACTGAGCAAAGAGCTACAACTGAGACGAACTTCATGAGGACTCCACAAAGAGAGAAAAGGGCTTCCAGTAACCCACATGTAAGTTAATCATTTGGTTATATATATACTTTTATGTGGGTCCCTTTTGGATTCTTTGCCAATGTTTACACATAAGTACAAATAGTTCCTTAAAAAATTAGAATTGAGGGGCAGCTAGGTGGCACGGTGAATAGAGCACCAGCCCTGGAGTCAGGAGGATCTGAGTTCAAATCTGATGTCAGACACGTAACACTTATTAGCCGTGTGATCTTAGGCAAGTTACTTGACCCCAATTTCCCTGCCCTCCCCCCTCCAAAAAGCAAAAAAAAAAATTAGAATTGAGCAAGGAGAAGCTAATGACTCTAGGAGATATCAAAAAGCAATAAAACAAAACCAAAATAATTTTTTAAAAATAGAAGAAAATGTGAAATATCTCATTGGAAAAACAACTGACCTAGAAAAAAGATCCAAGAGAGATAATTTTTAAATTATTGGACTTCCTGAAATCCATGATCAAAAAAAGAGCCTAAACATCACATTTCAAGAAATTATCAAGGAAAACAGCCCTGATATTCTAGAATCAGAGAGTAAAATAGAAATTGAAAGAATCCACCAATCATCTCCTGAAAGAGATTCCAAAATTAAAACTCCCCAAAATAATATAGACAAATTCCAGAGTTCCTAAGTTAAGAAGAAAATATTGCAAGCAGCCAGAAAGAAACAATTCAAGTATCATGGAGCCACAGTCAAGCTAACACAAGAGTTAGAAGATTCTACATTAAAGGATCAGAGGCCTTGGAGTATGATATTCCAAAGGGCAAATGAGCTATTATTACAACTACCCAGCAAAGAGGGGCAGCTAGGTGGTGAAGTGAATAGAGAACCAGCTCTGAAGTCAGGAGGACCTGAACTCAAATCCAGCCTCAGACACTTAACACAAAAATTAGCCTTGTGACCTTGGGCAAATCACTTAGACCCAATTGCCCTACCTTCCCCCTTCCAAAAAACAAAAACAAAAAAACCCAACTACCCAGCAAAACTGAGTATAATCCTTCAGGGGGAAAAATAGATATTCAGTAAAATAGAGGACTTTTTTTGCCTTTTGGAGGGCAATTGGGGTTAAGGAACTTGCCAAAGGTTACACTACTAGTATTTTTGTATGGGTGTTAAGTGTTTCAGGCCAGAACCAAACTCAGGTCCTCCCGACTCCAGGGCTGGTGCTTTTACTCACTGCACCACCTAGCCACCCCAGAAATAGAGGACTTTTAAGCATTCTTGATTAAAAGACCAAAGCTGAATAGAAAATCTGACTTTCAAATGCAAGACTGAAGAGAAGCATAAAAACGTAAACAAGAAATGTAAATCATAAGGGACTTAATAAAGTTGAACTTGTTTACATTACTACATGGGATTATAATGCTTGTAAGTCTTAAGAACTTTCTCATTATTAGGGCAGTTAGAAGGAATATATATATAATATATATAGACATTCAACAGTGTGAGTTAAATACAATGAGATGTTATCTTTAAAAATAAAATTAAGGGGTGAGAAAGAGAGATGCACTGGAAGAAAGAAAAAGAGAGAGATAGAATGGAGTAAATTATCTCACATGAAAGAGCTATTACAGTGGAATGGAAGATGGGGGAGGTGGCAAAGAACACTTGAACCTAACCTTACTCTTGTCAGAATTGGCTCAAAGAGGAAATAACATACATACTCAATTGGGTATAGAAATTTATCTTATCCTACAGGAAAATAGTAAGGGAAAGGGATAAGTGAAGGGAGTGGGGCAGTGCTCATAGAAGGGAAGGTGGATTGGGGAAGGCAATAGTCAGAAGCAAAATACTTTTGAGGAGGTACAGGATGAAAAGAGAAAGAGAATAGAATAAACAGGGGAGAAATTAGGATGGAGTTAGCAATCATAATTGTGAATTTGAATCAGGTTTCTCTGATAAAGGCCTCATCTCTCAAATATATAGAAAAATGAGTCAAATGTATAAAAATAAGAGCTATTCCCCAATTGATAAATGATCCAAAAATATGAACAGTTTTCAGATTAAGTAATCAAAGCTATCTATAGCCATGTGAAAAATGCTCTAAATCGGGGCAGCCAGGTAGCACAGCAAGTAAGAGCACCGGGTCCAGTGTTGAGAAGACCTGGAGATCGAATCCCAGGCTCAGACACTTAGCACCCACCCAGAAACACCTGGCCGTGTAACCTTGAGCAAGTTACTTAACCCCAATTGCTTAGGGGCGGCCAGGTGGCTCAGTGAGTAAGAGCACCGGCTCCAGTGTTGGGACGACCTAGAGATCGAATCCCGGGCTCAGACACTCAGCACCACACCCAGAAATAACTGGCCGTGTAACCTTAAGCAAGTTACTTAACCCTGATTGCTTTAAAAAAAAAAATGCTCCATCACTATTAATTGGGAAGATGTACATTAAAACAATAATGAGGTACTACCTCACACCTATTAGAACAATAAATGTTGGAGGGGATGTGGGAAAATTGAGACACTAATGCTGATGATTTGTGGGTTTATTTTATATACTACAAATTTGCTGAAGCTGTTAATTGTTTCAACTAGTTTTTTAGTTGATTCTCTAGGGTTCTCTAAGTATGCTATCATACCATCTGTAGAGTGATAGTTTTGTTTCCTCATTGCCTATTTTTATTCCTTCATTATCTTTTTATTAACTTGTTGCTATAGCTAAAATTTCTAATGCAACACTGAATAATAATACAAATGGACATCCTTGATTCACCCCTGATCATATTGGGAAGACTTCTAGTTTATTCACATTACAGATAATACTTGCTCTTGGTTTTAGATAAAGGCTCCACAGATTCCTATGCTTTCTAGTGTTTTCAATAGGAATGGGTGTTGTATTTTGTCTAAAGCTTTTTCTGTATCTATTGAAATAATCATATGATCTTCGTTGTGTTTTTTTTTAATATGGTCAATTATACTTATAGTTTTTCTAATGTTGAACCAGTTTTACATTCCTGGTATAAACTCCACCTGGTCATAGTGTATAACCTTTGTGATAGATTGCTATAACCTCCTTGCTAGTATTTTATTTAAAATTTTGCATCAATATTCACTAGGGAATTTGATCTACAGTTTTATTTCTCTATTTTTGCTCTCCCTTGTATTAGTGTCATTTAAGTAGTTTGGTAGGACTGCTCCTTTACTTATTTTTTCAAATGGTTCATAAAGTATTAAGATTAATTGCTCATTAAGTGTTTGGTAGAATTCAGTTATATAACATTTGGTCCTGGGAATTTATGGTTTGTTCAATTTCTTTTTCTAAGATAACAGTTATTTCAGTATTCTATTTCCTCTTCTGTTAATTTGGGCAATTTTTATTTTTGTAAATATCCATTTCACTTAGATTATCAGCATATAATTGGGTAAAATAGCTCTTTATTGCTTTAATTTTACATTCATTATTGGTGCATTTGCCCTTTTTTATTTTTATACTGGTAATTTGGTTTTCATCTTTTTTTTAAATCAAATTAACCAATGGTTTGTCTATTTTATTGATTTTTTTTCATAAAACCAGATCCTAGTTTTATTTATTAGTTCAACTTTAAAAAAATAACTTCCATTAATCTCTCCTTTGATTTTCAAGTTTTCTATTTTGGTATTTAATTGGAAATTTTTAGTTTGTTCTTTTTTCTAGTTTTTTTCATTGCATGTTCAATTCATTAGTCTACTCTTACTTTTTTTTAATTGAGATAAGTGTTTAGAGATATAATTTTTCCCCTAAGTACCACTTTGGCTACTGTATCAACAATACAGTATTCACAATGCCTATGGTAACTACAAATATTCTGATATGGTTATTAATCACGAAATGTAACAGGCTCTCTACATGATCGACATAGCTGGAACATTTATTCAAATACCAGAAAACTGAGTCCCAAAACCAGAAAATCAAAGCCATCACAGTAGAAACAGAGTTGGCACACATAGTTAATGCAGTAAACACCCATATTCTCAAGCCTTCAAAACAGAACAGGCTACCTCAGGCAAAGATCCTCCTTGCCTCACTCACTGTAACTGCTCAGCCTCCACACAGCTTGCTCCCAGCAGCTCTGGCCTCCCACAGTTCCTGTACCACAGTTCCTCAGCAGGAGTCCTTAGTAGAAATTCTGGCTGGATCAAAAAAAAGGAGTTGGGGCTGATGCCACCACTTCCAGTCACCATGATGGCTTCAGCCCAGCTCCTTCCTGTCCCACCCCTTCCTGCCATGTCAGCAAGTTCAAGGGGCACGGAAGATCTTCATATCTCATTATGGTTACAGCTACAGCTCACAAATTTTGGTATCTTGTCTCATTGACTCTTTAGCAAAATTATTATTTCTATGATTTGTACTTATTTCTATGATTCCTTTTTATGCTTCTTGATTTATGGATGCCATCTGATTACACACTGTTAGTGAATGATTAACACTTCTGTGCATTTACTTCTTTAAATTCATGGACCAGTTAAGGCCTTAGCCTGAGTCTAACATACCAGCCATTGCTCTTCTTTGCCTTTGCTTTTCTCTGTTATTGGAATCTTTGATGAAGAATTCAACACAATTATCAACCATGATTCCAGAGCACCAGTGAAGAAAAGTGCTACCCAGATCCTGAAAAAAAAAAATGTGATGGACTCAAGAGGCAGAATGAGACATATATTTTTCAACATAGATAGTATGACAGTTTTTTTTTTGCTTAATCATATCTATTTCTCACAAAGGTTTTGTTTTCCTTTTCTTTCTCAATGAAAAAGGTAGAATGAAAGGGAAAGAAAAAATGCTTGTTGATTAAAAAGATTAATTTTTCAAAAAAGAATCTTTGCTACCACCAGAACATTAATATATTTAAAGTTTCTGTGAATTGACGTAAACAACCAGGCAGCCTTATTTCCAGGTTAATATATAAAATTCACATTTGTAAGCCCTAAGAAATGAATGTTTGGCATTAATGGTTTCAAAATAATTTAATTCTTATGGCACTTCTAAAATATAAAGGGTTTAAAAGACAAGGATATTTAGGAGGCATAATTATATTGATAATGATTTATTTCAGTGGCACCCTCTCACCTCCAGGACCAAATACAAAATCATTTGGTTGGCATTCAAAGCCCTTCATAACCTAGTCCCACCCATCTGTACATTACATTGTCCTCCTGTTCCCACCTATTCTATCCAGTAACAATGGCCTCTTTGCTTTTCCTCTGGGCATTTTCACTGGTTTTCCTTCATGCTTGGAATGTTCTCTTTCCTCCTCTCTACTTCTTAAACTTCCCTGGCTTCCTTCAAGTTCCAGCTAAAATCTCACATTCTACAAAAAACCTACTTTAATCTCTCTTAATTCTAGTGCATCCTTTCTGTTATTATTTCCAGTTGATCCTATAGAGAATTTATTTGTACGTAGTTGTTTGTTGCATCATTGTATTCCCCATTAAATTATTAGTTCCTTGAGGTCAGAGACTGTCTTTTGTCTTTTTCCATATCCCCAGCACTTAGTACAGTGCCTGGCACATGGTAGGCCTTAATAAATGCTTATTGCCTAACTGATTGAATCACAGCTGTTGTGGATTTAACCTGTAAAAGGGAAAAACTAGGATCCATACAGGCATGACTCAGTCAATCAGCCTAAATGTAGTGTCACTGAATGAAATGTATTTAGGACAAGAATACTCTTATCCATCAAGATGACCTCATCAAAGTGTCAGATGTGGTTCTAGATTTAGAAAAAGATTCCGTTTCAAGTCCTAGCTCTGCCACTTACTACCTATATAACAGACAAGTCACCTAATCTCTCTGGGTCACAACTCCTCATCCATATATTAAAGGTGGTTGGATTTCACAAAGTGGAAGATTCCTCCTAGTTCTAAATCTATTATCCTATGACTTTCTCTCCACAAGAAGGTTTCTTCCAAACCAGAATAAAGTACTCGCTCTTTAGCTTTATTAAATTGATCCTGCTGATCGAGTCACATACTCTTACCCTCTTACTAAAAGGTTCAAGTGACATAGCAAGAAACCTTTGCTAAGGGACAGAAGATATTATAACTCACTCTTGCCACCACCACCACCCTCTTTTAAAAAGTAGATAAGAAAACAACTGGATTTTGGAGAGATTAGAGAGAAGAAGATGGGGAAAATCTGAGAAATGTGTAGTTTGGTTTTTCAAATTCCACTGACCCCAAGGTTGTTCTGCAGAATCAGCCCTCTATTAACCCTATATTTAAATAATTTCATAGGTTTCAGCATTCTCTAGCTTTGAGCAATATTAAGCTTAGAGTTTAGCACATTACTTGGCATATAGTAAGATTAATAAATTTTTGGTGACTGAATGAACAAAAGCATTGTTCACTGAACCGCTTTCATGAAACCCTCGTTCTTTCAAACACTGTACTGGAATGCTATAGAAGATTCTATTAAATTTTTAGTTCTTTACATAAAAGATGGGCACTTCTGGCATCCGGGCTCAAAGATAAGGTAAGTTCTGAATCCCTGTCACATGGTCATTTCATTAAAATTTGAGAGATTTCAAAAGGTACACCCTGGCCTTTCTGTATTATTTGATACTCCCTGAAAACACCACTCCACAGCTACCTCTGTGTTTTTGCATGGGATGTCCCCCCTGTCTAGAACACTTCCTCTCCTCATTCTCATCTCTTAGAATCTCTGGTTCCCTTCAAGGCATAATTGAAGTGCCACTTCCTTCAGAGACTTTTGCTGATTCTTCCAGTTGTTAGGGCTTTCCACACCACTACTCACAATTACTTAGGACTTATTTATTTTGAATATATTTGACATGAATATAATGTCCTACCCCCAAATCTATTTCCACAAGGCTCTGCTCATTTATGAAGATTGACAATTTGAACATTCTACACTTATATGAGAGTAAGAGTTGGCAAGAGCTTGAGAGGAAAGAGATACTGGTCTTCTGGCTGCCAACTTCCAGAGAGAAAACATAACATTCCATATTCTCTTTAGAGAGAGTTCCCTGAAGAAAGAGAAAGACTGAAAAGAAGCCAATATGTAGAGAAGGAGGCATATTAACTTATATGCACATGTTTTTCACCTTGTTGTATGTCATTGTTATTTATTGTTTAGTTGTTTTCAGTTGGGTCCCACTCTTTGTGACTCCATTTGGGGTTTTCTTGGCAAAGATACAGAAGTGATTTGCCATTTCCTTCTCCAGATCATTTTACAGATGAGAAAACTCAGGCAAACACGATTAAGTGACTTGTCCAGGGTCACACAGCTAGCGTCTGAAGCCAGATTTGAATTCAAGAAGATGATCCTTCCTGACATCAGGCCAATATCCACTGTGCCAAAAAGCTGCCCCTAGTGATACTATTAACTGACATTTATGTAGTGTCTTAAGGTTTGTAAAGCATCTTACAAATATCTCATTTTATTGTCACAACAAACCTGTAAAGTAGGTACTATTTTTCTCATTTTACAGATGAAGAAACTGAGACAGATAAAGACGAAGTGACTTGCCCAGAATTATATACACACACCACATATCACATGTGTGTATGTGTATTACACAGAATGCTGAATTCTTTTCATCGCCTAAACTTTGTTTTTCAAAAATGAGCAATGGGTATTTTAACATTTTAAACCACCAAATGAACATTTTAACATGTAGTATGGTTACGGCTATATGTATTACAACTGCATATTTTTGTAATAAATGAAATGAGTAATATTTAGATAATTCATTGTATATTTATAAAAATGGAAAGTTTCTTATCAAAATATACTTTTCACTAAGTTAAATAAATAAAATCCAAGCAAACCTATCTACACAAAGTTATAATCAACCCTGGTAGATTTGATTGTAATAGATAGCACATAACTAGCCTGTTAGCCCTGCCTCCTTCCCCTATTGCTACTAGTCTTCTGGACTAAACATTATTTAATTTTTTTATTAAAAATTTATCATGTTGACATGTTTTTCATTCTGCATCATCTTTCACCAAGCTCACAATTCTCTGGCTAATTGTTGGTAGCTCAATCAGAAGCACCTAGAACTCTGGTGTTAGAAGACTTTGCTCTAAAACTTGCAATATTTACTGTGGCTACCTACAGACAGTGGTATTTGTCAAGTGGTTGACATCCTTTTCATATTCACATTGAGCTAGTAATTCCTTACCAAATGTCTGAGGTCAAGTTTGAACTTAGGGCTTCCTAACTTTAGGTCAAATGCTCTATCCAATTATTGAATAAAAACTATTAGTTTCTATTCTAGCTGCCTCTAATGGAATATAAACTCTTTGAAGGCAGGAATTGTTTCTTTTTCTGTCTTTGTATTCCTAACATCTAGCACAATATCTCCTAAAAAGCATCAAGCAAATCCTGGACGAATTGAATTAAATTGGAATTATATTGGATGAGGTCAATAAAACAACTGACAAGGGAAACTGATACTAGAGAATGGTAGACTGAGTAGGATAAAGATGAGAGTTTGGGATGAGTAGATGCTTGGGCTTAAGCATAGTAAGAGTGAATCACAAAGGCAAGGCAAGCAAAAGATTGGAATGCAGATAGGTTACAGCTCTAGCATGAAGAAAGAATGCTTAGAAGGCACAATTTTATTACTGAATTAAAGGAACATGTAGTACAAACCAGTCCCATGTTTCCAATGCAACCATGTGGACCTTCTCAGAACTTGTGGACCCAGGCAGTAGGCCAGGCCTTAATGAACTCCTCCCAGCTCTCTGCGACTCAAAAACAAGCCAGCAACATAACCTCGGTGGTCTCTATTTTATTAATTGAGATGCAACTGCTAGCGCTATGTGTTTTGCTGACATCCATGTCACTTTTTTTAATGCCCAGATACAAAAATACTTTTAATTAGCCATAAATGAGAGTATACACACACCACTTCTAATAGACACTACATTTTTTCTCAAAGTTTGCATCAAAGTATATTAAATATTGCTTTGATGCCAGTGTATCGTCTCTTATTAATTGAGATGAAGCTGTGCATAGCCTCATGCTGACATTTATGCCACTTTTCCCAATACCCAGTAATAAAAATGCTTTTAATTAGCCATAAATGAAAATGTACACACAACATTCCCAATAGCCACCATGCTACTGCCCAAGTTCACATCAACACAGATTAAACTGTTATTGGAGCCTATCCCTCTAATTTCAACCAGTCCAATTTCCAAGATGGCTTGGAAATCTTGCTTTTAGCTCTTAGTAGGTAAATAGAAATAAAGCCACATACAGACCTCTAGTACATTTATTTTGACCCTGGGTTTTTATTTGATAGACACGCACCCCATAAATATACTAAAAAGCATTGCTGCGTTTTGTTTTATCCCTTAAGATGGTGATAAAATAACTTTGCTAAATATTTTGGCTCAATGTTCTGTTTCCAGAGACCTGGGTTTCTCATTTAGTGGTTTCTGCATTTGGATGTAGCCCTGGGCAGGTATAGAATGACTCCCTGTTCGCCAAGTACAATAAGAATGATTCAAAATCAAAGTGCCCATGTCTTAGAGATCTTTTCTTTCTCCGACCACAGAACCTCTTTGCCAATGTTAGTTAATCCAGGCCGTTTTGACTACTTTGGGGCTGGAGTCCCAGGACCCTTAACTTTCTTCAGGAATGTAGCAGTTGAATCTCTTAAGATTATCACAGGTCATAAAATACTTCACTGCGTCCTGAAGTGTGGAGACTATAAAATCTCTTTCGCCTTGGAAAATATAGCAAAGGATCTCCAGTGGCTGGTCTCTAAGGCATTCAGATCTGCTTACATTTCTGCATAATCGTTCCTCTGTTTCATAACAGGCTTCATTTTGTATTATGTTGCCCAGCATAAGTGGTGAAGAATGGACTAATGTCAGGTTCTTTTGCTTTCCCTTTGTGAAACACAAGTAAATGGTTTGTTCACAGCAAATTGGTTGAAAGAAGCACTTTGTGGATTTGGGGAATGGAAGTGGCAGAGAGAAAAAAAGTGTCCTCTTAAACTTCGATTACTTTCATTTCTCATTAAATAGGATCCTACATTTTCTTTGCTGAAGTGTTTAAAACCTTTTTTAATGAAAAAAGTCTAATCCTATATAATCACACCATAAGTACTTTCTTTCTGTTGAGAGGGGAAACGGTGTTAAAATTTAATGCATACCTCTCACAGATGATAATAAAGGCAGTCAATTCTAAATCCGATTAGTTTAACTGTTACAGATTAGGGTGAAATCCCACAGGATGGGAGAGAGTCAGCAAATACAGGGATATAGCTCTGAGGCACAGTCCATATTCAGATGTGATGCCAAAGTCGACAAGATACAACTTTCTATCTCTTGGATGGGACAACCAAGCAAAAGGTATCTGCCAATGGTCCTACATGTTCTTGTGATGCTTAGGTCCAATTTCTGTTTCCGCCTGCCACTTGGAAAGTCATTCTAGGAAACCCTCCCTCTTTCCATGGAATGTTTTCCTAGGGATCCCAGACTAATCAAATCTACAAAAAGTTCATTGTACTTGTAGCAAAAGGTAATATGAAGGAGCACAAAAGAGTTCTGGACTAGGAACTGGAAGACCCGTTCAAGTCTCGGCTTGTTACTTATTAGCTATGTGACTTTAGATAAATCCCTTAACCTCTCTAAATTTTAGTTTCTTCATCTGTAAAATGTAGGTATTTATATTTGCCCTGACTATCTCAAAGGATCAAATAAAATCATACATATTTATGAGAGTGCTTTTAAGATGACAAAGTAGCACATAAATTTAAGGTTATTAGCACTATTGTCGATCAATATTAGTGACTAAGAGTCACTAATGGGTATTCTCCTTGATACTCTCTTCCCTCTAAGTTTTCATGACCCTGCTTTATTCTGGTACTCCTGCTATGTACCTGTCTGACTATTCCTTCTCGGTCTTCCTTACTGGATTTTAATCCAGGTCATGCCAATTAACTGTGAATATTACATCCTTGGCCCTTTTCTCTTCTCCTTCTATATGATTTTACATGGTGATCTTATTGACTTCAATCAATTCAATTATCACCTCTCTTCTGTAGATTATCTCAGAACTATTTATCCAGTCCTAACCTCGTCTCATATCTTCAAGACAAATGAACATCTCAAACGTACTACAAACCCAGCCTGCTCAAAGCTGTATTCCTCTTTCCCCAAAAAATATGCTCACCTCTTCCCAACTTCCCTATTGCTATCAAGGGCTAGCATCCTCCCAGTCAGTCAATTATTAAGCACCTACAATTTTCCCGGTCACTCAGGATTACAAACTAGGTGTTAGATTCAGCTCTCCCCCCCCCACCCCCTGCCACACCATATCCAATCATTTGCCAATTCCTGTTGATTCTGCCTTTATAGCATCTCTAACATATGACCCCTTGTCTCCTCTGACGCTACCACCACCCTGGTGCGGATCCTTATCACCTCATGCCTGGACCACTGCAATAGTCCTCTGATTGGTCTCTCTGCCTCACATCTCTCTCACTCACAGTCCACCCTCAATTATCAAATTGATCTTCTTAAAGTACAGGTCTGATTATATCACCCTTCTAGTCAATAAACACCAGTGATTCCTTATTAACTTTGGGACCAAATATAAGATCCTCTGCTTGGCTTTTAGAACTCTTCATAATCTGGCCTCCTCTTACTTTTCCAGTCTTCTTACACTTTACCACCACCACCACCCCATACTCTGATCCAGTGACACTGCTCTACTTGATGTTCCTTGCCCATGACCCTCCATCTTTGGATTCCTTGATTTACTGTCGCTCATGCCTGTAATGCCGTTCTTTCTCATCTCTACCTCCTGGTTTCTCTAGCTTCCTTCAAGTCTCAATTAAAATCTACCTTCTACACAAAGCCTTTCCTGATTCCCCCTTAATGCTAGTCCTTTCCCCCTAAGATCCATTTTACAGATGAGAAAACTAAGGCCAACAGAGGCTAAGTGCCTGAAGCTAGATTTGAACTCAAGTCTTCTTGACTCCAGATCCACCATACCATACAACCTAGCTGTCTGGATAAAAAGCCTTCATTTGTCAACCAAACAACCTGCTAACAAGTGATAAACAGTCATGTGCTGTGTGTCTAAGTCCTTTGGCAGGGCATAAAAATCTTTTTTGGATAGATCCCTTTGGCAGACTGTGGACCCCTTCTGAAAATAATATCTTTAAATTCATAAAATAAAATTTGTAAGATGACAATGGAAGCTAATTATATTAAAATAGCTATCAAAAATATTTTTAGTGTTCATGATCTCCAGGTTAAGAACACCAACAAGAGAAAAAATCATGAATTACCAAAGTAACACAGAAGGGTTTCTTGTGCTTACTGTTTTAGAAAGTCAAACCCCAGAAAATAGCTGTAATTGGGTCTTTCCATGGTTTCTTCATGAGCATTAAATTTTGACTGCGAGTCACCCATATATTCAATCATTAACAAGAACCTGTAGCATTTCCTGTTGAAATTCCTCTCATTTTTAAAGGCCTAATTCAAATGAGATCTCTTCTAAGAAGTTTTCCCTAATTTCCTGTTTAGAAGGGATACTTTGCCTTCTCTGAGCTCATAGTATTTATTATCTGTGCTCGTCTGTAGCAGCTAGGTGGTGCAGTGGGTTGTGTTAAGCTTGGAATCAGGAAAAGCTGAGTTCAAACCTGGCCTTAGATATTAGTAGCTATGTGACTTGGGAAGTCATTTAATGGTGATAATAATCACCTTCCTCACAAGGTTGTTGTGAGGATCAGAGGAGATAATATTTGTAAAGTACCTGGCACACAGGAGGCACTTAATAAATGCTGGTTTTCCTTCCTTCTAATCATTTGGTATTTGTCACTTACTTCCTGAGGTGATTAACAGCCTTTTCACCCATAGATTCTTTTGCCCACAATGCAATTTTAGCTTTTGAAATGTGGGAATTACGTCTTCTAATTTTTCATCCCTTTGGGTGTAACAAATACTATATAGCCCACAGCAGAGGTTCAATAAACTAATTAATTGATTCAATGTATATTAATCTCAAATGATCTAGAAGAGATACCAAATCCTGTATCCACAATTAAAATGTCATACTAAATCAATAAGGAAGTTAATGTATGGCAAGAAGGGCATCTACAAGATAGTATCAGAGAAAGAGCACTGGCTTGATTTCAAACATTTGCTTTGCCCCCTTACAAAAATCTCTGTGATTTTTGGCAAATAACAACCTCAGTTAAAGGGAGGGGACAGGACTACATGGTCTCTAAAGTTCCTTCCAACTCCATAATTATATGATTCCCACTTTTCAGCCAAAGAGATGGTATCTATTTGAAAGTTCTAAATGCATTGTATATGGGAGAAGGCCTGCTGTTGTTTTTTTCAGTGTTCCTTCCCCTCATTGTCACCCATCAATGTGCCTTACCCCAGACTAGGAGACACATGTGTCTTCACAGCTAAGAAGAGCCAACCTCTAGTTGGGTTAAATCAATGATTACTCAGGGGTAAATGACAGTTTTCTGCCTTTAGAGTAAATCTTTTAAGTGGCTGTGAAGGAAAAGGAAATTATTTCCTCATTAAAAAGAATAGAGGACCAGGAATGGGAAATGAAAAACGATATATTTACCCAAGCTATTAGAAGAAAAGAAAAAAAAAATGAGAAATAAAGCTTAGATTCCTGTGAGTAGAAAGAAATTAAAACCAATCTGGGGTGCCTTCATAAATGCAGTAATCAGGCAGCTCTGCGCTTGCTTCTCATGTTTGAATTTTTTATTTTTCATGAAGTATTTTTGTATCTGTTTTGGCTAAATTTGGCCTCTTACCAAAGCCTAATGACTCTACTTTATATTAAGCTTTTTGAAGGATCTAAGCTTAAATCTAAGAAGGAAAAAAAACCTGTTAATTTATCTCGGAGGAAAAGATGTTATAATTTGAATGAAAAACAGCAAGCAGACAGATAAAAAGGAACTGGCACAAAGCTCAGGCAATCAGGAATATGTTTTGTACCTGAAGGCTGAGAAATTTTCTACAGCATTGTATGATGTTATTACCACCATCTATTTTCACTTGTGCATTAGGTTCAAGAATAATTGTACAAAGACTTGAATGCTCTCCACAGATTTAATATTTTAATAAGCACAAAATGTTAAAATGGCATATGTGTTGACAGTGGTATTTACATAGTATTAAGCAACAAATAAAATCACTTTTCCTTTCATGCTAAAACTGCTATATTGACCTTTCATCAGACCCTGATCATTTCAACATTGGACACTATAACATTCTCCTTATTAACCTTTTCCACTCAGAGCCATAACAAAGGCAAGACAATCAAAACTTGGGTCCGGGGTGGAGAATATAGAAGGTGCTGATCAATTAACCAATCCATCAACTCTCACTTATTAAGGGTTATTGTTTAGGAATCGAGGTTGCTCAGTGGATAGAATGCCTGGCCTGGAGTCAGGAAGATTCATCTCCCTGAGTTCAAATCTGGCCTTAGACACTTACTAGCTACGTGACCCTGGGCAAGCCATTTAACCCTGTTTGCCTCAGTTCCTCATCTGTAAAATGAGCTGGAGACGGAAATGGCAAACCACTCTAGCATCTTTGCCAAGAAATCCCCAAATGGGGTCATGAAGAGTTGGACACAACTCAAAAACAACTGAACAACAACAAATTTAGGCAGCTTGGTGGAACAAGGGATAGAGTGAAGGAAGAACTGACACTTATTAGCTACCTGACCCTGTGTAAGTCATTTGACCTAGGTCTTAATTTCCTCATTTATAAAATGGAGATAACAGCATCTACATCACAAGGTATATATGCACATCTTCAAGTGACATATAAATTATTTATATTATTATTATTTTTGTTAAAGTGCCTACTATGTGCCCAAGAGACATGTACTTCCCTGCTCTTCCCTTCCCCCGGAAGTGACAGTGGCCTCCTCTCTTCAGCAATGAAGATGTAAGTCCTCCCTTCATCAGCAACACTTTCAGCAGGGAAGAAACTTAGGGGTATCTCACAGTGAGATAGAATTGAAAGGAATCTTAGAGACCATCTAATCCTGTCCCCTCCCTTTAACTGAGGTTGCTATTTGCCAAAAATCACAGAGATTTTGGTAGGGGGGCAAAACAAATGTTTGAAATCAAGCCAGTGTGAAATCAAGCTCAGTCCCTCACCTAGCAGTCATATGTCTGACCCCTGCCTGAGACTCCCTTCCCACACCCCAACTCCCACCCTTACAAACCACTCTATCTGCTGCAATCCTGCCACTTACCTCAGGTGAAGTTATTGCTAGTCTACACTTCTGTCCCTAACTCATCCCCCAGGCATCAGTGTTAATTGCCATATCAAGACCATCATCTTCACACAATCTTTGGACCATTACTCTAATGCCAGAATTTAGGTTTATTCTAGTGAATTACAAATTCTTATTAACTCAATATTACAATTTCATGAATTCTTTCCCTCCAGAGTAAATAAATAATCCCAACTACATCACAAAATACCTCAAAATCACATCTGCTATACATAATCGTATTGATATCTTTGGGTTTTATGTCACCTACGTTTCCCAGTGTATTTAAGTAGCATCTGCCTTTCCCTACCCACTCCTGCCAGTTACTTTCTATAAATATTTTTTGATTCTTGTAGCTGATTTGTTGTTGCTGCTCAGTTTCTTCAGATGTGTACAACCCTTTGTGGCCCCATTTGGGGTTTTCTTAGGAAAGATACTGGAGTGGCTTGCCAATTCCTTCTCCAGTTCCTTTTGCAGATGAGGAAACTAAGGCAGAGCATTAAGTGACTTGTCCAAGGTAACACAGCTAGTAAGTGTCTGAGGCCAGATCTAAACTCAGGTCTTCCTGATTCCAGGCCCAACCCTCTATCCACTGAGTCACCTAGCTAGCTTCCTGGTAGCAAGTTAATTAACCATAAAAACATTCTAGCAAAATTTTCATTTATAACAAAAAATATGTATAATGTTGCTTGGTTTTATGCAGTTCTGTACTCTCTGACTATACCATTAAGGCCTTCCTAACTTCAGATATGCAATGACCAACTCTTATTTTGCTTTATCAGGTAGGCAAATGGAAAGCTGTAGTATATAGTTCTCCCATAAGGGAAGTGAACCTGTTCTTCTAATGGGAGCCTCCTTACTAGAAGTCTTTAAGTACAACCTAAATGATGACTTATGGAGATGTCACAAAGGAGACTCCTGTTGATATAAATTAACCCAGAGCTCTGCTTCCACCTTGAAGATTCTATGATTCTTTATGTCCTTTGAGGTCAGTCCATTGCCTTTACATCAGGGACAAGAGTTTGAACAAAAATTTTTTTTAGAAACTACTATTTTTTTTCCTTTCCCTCCTTCCCCCTTCCCCTATTTCTTCATGTTAAGCCCTGTCTGTTCTTCTATTCTCTTCACTTAGTAATTTGTCTACCCTCTCCAACTTTATTTCTTCCCAGAGTCAACTTTAAGTCTTTACCCATTCATAAAAGGTAGCATGGGACAGTCATAAGACCACTGGAGGAATTGGAATAAGAGAGCCTTGGTTCAAATTCTGGTTCTGTGACCTCAAGAAAATTCCTTCCCCTCTCTGAACCTTAGTTTCTTCATGTGCAAAATAAGAGGATTGGGCTAAATGACTTCTGAAATCCCTTACACTTCTATCTCTTTAATCCTATTGGCCAGTTTTCAAACACTACCATATCCTCATCTTCCTGTCTATAGCCCATTCCCACTCCCACTCAGCCCTCTCTCATTTGGGTACCATTATTCCACAGAAACTATATATGTATATATGATGATATATTTTACTTTGGACATCTGGTGGTGTGCATTTTTTTCAGCTAGAATTTGTGAACTTCTCAAATGACAAATTCAATTTGGAGATTTTGTTTTGCTTACAAAGTTGGATTTTTAATGTTTGAGGGGCCACAAAGAGCTCTGAAAATGAAGTTAGAAGGCCTGGATTTGAATCCCAACTTGGATTCATACTAACTATGTGATCATGAAGTCAAGAAATCTTACTGAGGCTTGGTTTTCTCATCTCTAAAACAAGGAGGATAATAGTTGCACTGCCTGGTTCACAGGGTTGTGGAGAAGTGCCTCAAAGTTCTATGTAAATGTGAGCTATTATTTGACTAGGGTCATGAGTTTCTTAAATGCTAGAATTATGTGTTCTCCCTTCTCTGTCATGTCACTACCCACCCCCCAAAAGAGCATAGGGACTGGACCAGTGATTTCATTAGTATAGGGAACTCCCAGATGAGGAGACTCCTTCTACAACTGGATATCTGTACCTTCTAGTTTCATGGTCTGCAACTTGCAGTCTCAAGAGTTGCCTAGAGTATTAAGACGTTGTGCCCTTCCAAGGGTCACAGAGGTAGTATGTGTCAGAGATCAGATTTCAAGCCAAGTCTTCAAGGTTATGCAAACTACTCCTTATCCACTATGGCATGTTGCCTCTATGTGGACTGTTGGGCTAAGTAACAGAACATTTTTCCTGATACTATTATCCAAGGACCTGTCTACACATTTTTCTCCTGCTTTCTTTCTATTTTTAAAATAAGATTAAAATTGTACAGGTTTTAGTGAATTCTTTCTGCATTTAATTTTCTTCCTCCCAATATCAATTGGCCTTCAAAGAGTATCCATATTTTGGGGCCAAATGACCAGAACTGTGAATCCTGTGTTAGGCTGAAGTGCCCTAGCCCTGCATCAAATTTGTAATCTTGGATTAATTTTAGGTCATAGTAATCATGAGCATGAATTACAGGAAGAGGCTATTTCTAATGCCCAATTAAAACTCCATGCTTTAAATATATACATACATACATATATATAATACAGGGATGGGGTCCTGGAAGAATGTTCTAGGAAAAAATGAGATAGCATTTGTCATACTTTATTACCATTACCATGATTCTTAATTAATACAGTATGATTAACTGTCTAGTGAGTGAGATTGTCCCTGTACTATGAAGACGGTCTAAAAAGAATATGTAGGAAAAAGCTCAATAACTTCCAGGATAGGGTGCTACCTAAGTAATATCCACATTGCCTATACTTCTCTTCCCTCCTCTTCCCTTGACTACATTGGATGGCAAAAGGAAAGAACTGATCAGAACAACTTCCCCTTCTTCTCCCAAGTAGAAAATATACAAACATATTATTATCAATTATCTATTATATTATAATTATTGTAACATTCTTTTAATTTGAGTTTTGGACTTTAAGGAACATGCAAACACTAGTACAAAAAATTTCACACATATGCATACAATAGAATTGAAATGAATGAAAAGTCCAAGAGAAAGTATCTGGGTAATTAATAATTTATTAATTAAGCCAGCAGATGACCAATAAATTGAGGTCAGTGGTTCTCTCAGAAACCAAAGACACTTTCCCCCCAGGGGGTTTAAATGAAAGTTTAAATACCTTTGGAAAAGAGGTTGTCTCTGTCATGTAGAAATCAACTCTGATTGGTTAAAAATTAATGAGAAAATGAATATTACAATGAGAGGTGGGGTTATTCTAATGAGGAGCTGAGGAAGTGATTCTGATTCTTTTTAGCTCTCTCCCAGCATTCCACCTCCAGCAATCTATGCAAAGGAATCTATCTCCACCCAGTCCTACCTGGGTTGGACAATGGTGGGATTCAGTAAGAATTCTACTTAGATAAGATGGTCTGGGTGGGGTGAATTCTTTGGGAAATATCAAAAATGTCCTTGAGAGGCCAGACTTTGAATAGATCTCTGTGTCCTGTATATAAAAGTTGTTATTAAAATAATAAGGAAATAATCATTTGTCTCAGTTTTACATAGGGGGATATTGTGACTGGTTCCTGGTCCTATTTAGTGATCAGGAACCTAGGCAGATGACTGTTGATTAAGGGTTCAAACGCACCAATTTATCCTGCCCAGTATCAAAAGGTGCTCTGGAGTAAATATTGAGCTCCTTATAACTCTTTTAACTGCTGTTGGCTTCCACTTGCTTCTTGGTTCTACCCCTTTGTGGATGGTATCAATCACTGCACTTACCTATGTAAGGTATGGATTCATTTTTCATTAGACTGTGGGGATTTGAGAATAGGGACACTTATTCTGCCTTTCTTTTTAATCCCTATCTGTAAGAATAGTGCTTTGCACATAGTAAGTCCTTAATAAAAGCTTGCTGACTTGACTAATTTCCACCAATCAGGTCCATGACTCGGTCCCCATCCCTATTTAAGAAAGGTTCTCTTCTTCATCCCATCACTGCCTAATGAAACCCAGTGGGAATGGCACCAAGGTGAGGTTTTCTCTGACTGGTATCTAATGTACAAGCATTTAATTATATTAAATAAAAGGTATTAATAGTGTATGTAACATAGTCAACACACACCATTTAATTACTGGACTTAGCCCCTGCTAAACGTAGAAATTCTTTCAAGAGATAAATATATCTTTCTCTTGTCTCCCACTCTAAGATGAGAGCTAACTCTGAAGTTTGGTTCTCGGCTACACCCAGGCCAGAGTTGAGTAAAGTTTTTTCTTTTCCTTTCCCCATCTCTGTCACTCACCACAGCTACATTGCCAGCCCACTACACTTCCCACTGATGCAGCATAGGACATTCAGAGCACCCTGGGAGGATCCACCAAGGGTAACCCAGCTTGATCAAGCAAAGTGGCTCCAGGAACTAAGGAAAGGACCTCAGCTCCCTTGCTATAAGTCGATCTTCTTCCTATTTCTTTATTCCTTTAGTCCTGGAATTCCAAGAGAGAAAGGTACACTTCGACCTGTTGATGAGTATCAAATTCCCTTCAAAAGCAAACAGCATGGCAGGGAGGAGGACAGGATGGAGATAGTTCCCATGAGACAACTAATTGGTGCAGTGGATAGAGCGATAGGTCTGGAGTCAGGTTCAAATCCATTCTCAGACATTTACTAGCTATGTTAACCTGAGCAAGTCCCTTAACCTTTGTCTGCCTCAGTTTCCTTAACTGTAAAATGAAGATAATAATAGTACCTAACTTGTAGGGCTGTTGTAAGTATCAAATAGGGCAATTAGTAAATGCTATATAAATGTTTATTCTCTTGCTCAAAAGCCTCATGCCCCTGTGTTATGAATACTTTCTTCAAGAGGAGAATCAGAAGGTGGGATGTACCAAACATCAACCCAAAAAAATGAAATTGATTAAAAGTAACTTAACAGATAGGTTTGACAAGACATTCCAGAATCAGTGGTCTAAGGGTGTTCAGATGATCAGCTTTTTTTTAGAACAAAAGTTGAAATTAAGACCAACTTAAAAGAAAAAATAAAGATTAGGAAAAAGATGTTGGATAATATTCAATAAGTCTATTCAGTAATTTGTTGACTGAAAAATGGGACAAGGATAAAAATAAAGATACTCTTACCACCATTTCTTACAGAATATAAAACAGGTGCTATAAGGTGGAAGCCACAAAATTCTAAAAGTGCCTTAGCCACAGGATACTTGATATCCTTACTAAGACAGAAAAACATTAAGAAAGAAGATTTAAGTCATTAAAATGTACAGCCTTTAAGGTTAGGGACTATTTTATTGTTTTGTCTTTGTACCCCTATAAACTAGTATAGTACTTTGCACATAAGAGGCACTTGGATTGAAACATCTCCCAAAACAGTGAAAGGGAATTTGGAGCAAAAAGATCCTGCAAAAGCTTGGCTCAAAATCCATCTAAGCCAGATAATCCCAAGAATTTTTATAGATGAAACTAGACCAAGAAGAATAAAAGGAAGTGAAATGGAACAAATTTGCCAACATTTTTATAGTGATGCGGTCTTATTGACTATGACAATGGAAACACAACACTTTAATTCTAACACCTCAGCATCTATTGTGTTACATGAAAATATGGAAATGAAACTTAAGAAAATAAGGAGACAATAAAAAGTAGAAATCTCTAATGAGTAAAATACCCTTTTAAAAGTACTCAAAGATTCGGGGCGGCCAGGTAGCACAGCGAGTAAGAGCACCAGCCCCAGTGTCAGGATGACCTGGGGATGGAATCTGGGCTCAGATACTTAGCACCACACCCAGAAATAACTGGCCGTGTAACCTTGAGCAAGTTACTTAACCCTGATTGCTTAAAAAAAAAAGTACTCAAAGATAAAATTTCAAGATATTGTAAAGAGGGGAAGATACCAAAAAAAGTGGGGGGGAAATCAAGAGTGGTATTATTACCTCAAAAGGCAACTATTAAGACATCACCAACTGCCAAAGTATACACCAATTTTATCCTTTCTATACAATCTTTATGAAAATGGACTGTGTATATAAAGTATGATTTGATGAAAATATGAAAAGTAAATAGGCAGGTCCTTATAAATGATATTCCACATCAGACTCATATTCAGTCAAAATCAACTAAGAGATTCAGAGAATAAAAAATCCAATACTAACCATTATTCATTGACTACAAAAAAAAGTCTGAGTATAGAAAGATGTAGCCTTAAATGCTCTCTTCCAATAAGTTGTTTCCCATGAATTTGTTAAGTTCATATAGGATTCCACACTCCTAGACATAATTAGGAGTAAATTTTGTTAGTTTAAGTTGGTTGTAAAGTAGATTACAGAACATCACTAGGGATGGCTTGGATACAAGAAGTGAGGTAAACAACATCAATTTGATTCAATATAATAGCCATTTATTAATATCATCAGAAAATATTATTAAAAGCATTTATAACTAGAAAAGAGGTTGAGCTGGTCCTGTGGGATGAGCAAGGGTCATGTAGTAAGAGTATGATATATAGACCTAGTCTTGGATTCATATTCACAAAATATCAAGAGAGCTTGAGGAAGACCTCCTGCCTGTTGGATACATCCTTTATAGGTGACTTACAGAATGAAAAAGAAGAGTGATACAAGATGACAGACATAGATCATTGGCAATTTGCACCAATGGATGGGGAAGGTACATCAAGTAGATCACAGCTCTATCAAAGTAGACAATCTTCCTTCAAAGTCTCAGAGAATAAGGTTTAATCTGGGGACAATCATCAAGGCAAGGAATGGATGAATTTCCTTAATATCAATAGTAATGGGTGTCTCTGACCTCCCTGAGGCAGCTAGCTGTTATAGTGGATAGAGTGCTGGATCTGAGACTTAAAACTCAAAGCCTACCTCAGACATTTACTAGTTGTGGGACCACAGGCAAGTTTTTTAATCTCTCTGTCTCAGTTTCCTTATCTAGAATAATTATCTAGATAATCTAGAGTAATTCTAGAATAATTATATAGAATATATAATTATATATAATTAACAGGTTAATTATATATAATTAATAATAATATAGAATCTAGATAATAGGTGATAGCACCTACCTCACAGAGTTGTTTCGAGGACCAAATGAGATAATATATGTAAAAGCATTTTGAAAACCTTAAAGCACTATATAAATACCAGCTATTACTATCAACTACATTGCTCAAAAATATTTGAATGATTTTGGTGGCCAGTAAAAAGTTTGCAAAACTATTAAGGACACCAACATCCTTTATACAAGATAGTTCTTCATCCTGAGGTTTTCTCTCTACTGAATACCTTTTGAGACCAGAAATGACCAATTCTGCTGTTTTTTCCTCCCAGTTCAATAGAAATATTCTCCTGACACAACTGTAGAGGAATTAGTAAATTACAATATGTACCTGAAAAAATGCCCCCACAGAGGTCTATGACTGAGGTTGTCATCTGAGTCAGCACCAGATTCAAATTTCTCATTTGAGAGGTTTTTACCAAAGTTAGGATTATTGAAAACAAATTACCCCAATGTCTGATCAATTGCTTCTGAATTCGTTAAAGGTAGAAAATTGCTCTGAGAACCAGGGAGTTGAGGTGAAGACACAAAGACAGAAAAGGATTACCTAACAACCATTTCTAAATCTTAGAAAAATAGGCATCTATCATTTAAAAACTTTTCTATTTCTAAACTTCAACCACATTAGAAGTCCTCTCGATTTACCTAGAACCAGTAGGAACCTCAGGCTATCAGGTAAAATTTACTGACATTACAGATAAACTGAGGCCCAGGAAGTTCATTTTTTTTACCAAAAGCAGTAAATATTAGACAGAGGATTTGCACTTGAGTCCTCTAACTTCAGAGCCACTCTTTCCGCCCTACTACATTGTCTCCCATTTTACCAAGCTTCAAACCCTTTTCCCTTATGGCTTCACCAAATGCCATGCCAGGGCCAGATTTGCTCAGAAATGAGTCTTCCTTCCTCTGATTTTTCTTACACAAAAGGCACAATATATTTCTTATGGTCTATTCATGAGGAAGGGAGAAAAAAAAAGGTTGTTTCTCTTTTTTTGGGAGGAGGCAGGAGCTTGGCAGGGGAAGGGGGAAAATAATCAGGGTTAAGTGAGAGTCACACAGATAATAAGTATCTACAGCTGGATTTGAACTCAGATCCTCGACTCCAGGGTCAGTGTTCTACCCACTGTACAATTTAGTTGCCCTGATTATCTCTATTTCTTAAGAATAATACCAGGGTTAGATATACATCTTATGTACTTGAGTCCTAAGCTGATTCCTTCCTAAGACATAACTGGCTATTAGGGAATAGCTAGACAAAGGTCTATTGTGATAGCAATGATCATGAAAAGCTTTATGTAGAAGTAACTTGCTCAAGGTTACACAGCCAGTTATTTTGTGTGGGTGTTAAATATCTGAGGCCAGAACCGATCCCAGGTCTCCTGACGCTGGGGCTGGTGCTCTTACTCACTGCGCCACCTGGACGCCCCGCTTAGCTGAGTTTTGAAGTAAACTAAGAGTTCTAAGAAATAGAGGTAGAAATGGAATGCAAGCCCCAAGCAGAAAGACAAGCTTGTACAAAAGGAGGGAAGGGAGATGGAGTGTTATATATAAGAAACAGCAAGATGGTCAGTTTGGCTGGATCCTAGAATGTATGAAAGGGAATAATGTCTAATAAGATTTGAAAAGTATGTTCAAGTCACCTCGTAATGCCAACCAGAAGATTTTTCATTTTACTCCAGAGGTGATTAGGAACCACTGAAGTTTATTGAGTATGAGAGTGACATGGCAGGCCTCTGCTTCAGGAAAATTGCTTTGGCAGCTACATAGAGAATGGATTAGAGGGGGGAGAGACTTGAGGATGTGGACCAACGGGGTGGCAAGTGGAAGAAGTGTCAAATTTGAACTGATTCTCAAAGGAAAGGGTGCCAATTGCTTTGAGCACGTATTAGTATGCTAAATGTACTAGCTGGCAGGAAAGAGTACACTAATTCTCAAACCAGAGTTAGAGAACACCAAATATACATTGATTTTTCAAGGAAGAGAACTAAGCACATACTCTGACAGCAGAAAGTCAACTTGCTTACAGAGAAGTTGAGAGTAATAGGGGCCCTCTTTTGGGTAAATGGATTTCAAAGTGTTAGATCTATCTTAAGCCAAATAATCCACACAAGAATTATCACAGAAACACATTACACCCAAACATTCTCAATTTATCCAGCACAGCCCACTAAACATGTTACTACAGCAACTTTAATTGGTCATGTTTCAGTAGCAACATAGACCAATTTTGGTACAGGGCTGTCTGTGAAGCTGGCTTAACAAATTACATGCTGTTGGTTAATAAACATTGTGATATCCATAAGTCTTATGTAAAATTTAGATAAGTAAGCTAACTTTGGGAGTGATGATGAGGCTATTCCAAACTTAGCTAAGTTAGCCTTCAGCAGACAGATGCCACAAGTCTATCACTTGACCATTTTATGAAGGGTTTTCTAAGATCTGTTAGAGCTTACCCTGGCCTGGTCTAGCTTTCAAGAACCTAAAGTCAGCACCACACCAAGATGCAGCACACATTGGCAAAGAATTTCCACGGACCAGGTTTGGAGAAGCTTAGCAAGAGAAGGTTCACCTCCAGCTTATACGTTTTTTTTAATCACAGCCACATGTGAAGACAATCGATTAAGCATGGAAAGGGAGTGATATGTATTGGTGAAAGGGTTATCCATATAGATGTAATTACTGATATTGTAAAGTTTTAAAGTAATATAACAGGGAAATGGACCAACAAGGGTCCAGTCCATGAAGCATGTGCAAGTGGTTCTACCTCCTACCAATTCATGTGAAGAGTTTGGTAACCTGCTTCTGGAAGTATATGATGACATGTAATAGAGAGGTCCTGCCCCTGATTCTCTGTGACTCCTTCCTGACTGCTTACTCTGCAGTGAAGAAAAGTCTTTTAATTGGCTACTGAATCTGAACAGAAAGTACGTACAAAAAAGCATACTAGACCAAATGTATTTATCTTTTCTGGTAGAGATCTAGGGAAGAAATGCTCTTTGGTTAGGTAAGGAGAAAGGTCTTGGTCCCTGATCTCACCAACTCAGCCAACATTATGGTTTCTGTTTTTATGTCTATTTGAGTTTCTTTCCAGTTCACATGTCAGTAAGTATCAAGGCAGAAAGACCAGACTGTGACTCCTCAAGCTTCTCAAGGTTGGAGGAGCCACTAGTGATCTGGTAACCAAGGCTGGAAAGGAGCCCAGCCCTGAAGAGTGACCTGCTTGACCCAACCCAGCAGTGGATCAACCCAGAAGCTGAGAAGTCATGTCCTACAAGTAAAGCAGCAACTCATTCATCAGTTATATCCTATCCAGAAATCAACTCAGTGGTGGGAAGTATGTCTGTAGTTACCACTTTAAGTTTAAACCAATTCTTCCCAAAGACCAACATGGAAGATAAGGTAGTGTGCTACCTATTCAGAAATCAGAGGGTAAGGAAGGGGAATTTGTATAACTATCTGTGACTTAGTAAACATACCTTTGTAAAAACTAATAAATAATAACAAAAAAAATTTATATAGTGTCCGCTATGTGCCAGGCTATACAATTATTCTCTCATTTGATCCTCTGGATAATCATGGGAGGTAAGTATTTATAATCTCCATTCTTCAGATGAGGAAACCAAGAGCTTAAGTGACTTGCCCTGGCTGACTCCCTGAGGCTGCATTTGAACTCAGTTCTTGCTGATTCCAGGCCCACATGCTCTACTCACCATATCACCAAGCTGCCCCAATTAATTAATGTTAATAGCTTATTAAGGATATCAAGAAGACATAAACTGTTTAAATGATACCATGGAAAAACTAATTTTAATGGGTCAGTAATCACTGGCAATTAATATCGTGGGGAATATACCAGAATGAGAGTTTGAGTTGACAGTATTAGAAAGATACCCTAACCCCTTAGGGTTACCTCTAGAATCCTAAGGAAGGATAATTAACACCCCTCTGGGGACCTGACCTCCCAATGAAGTTGAATTTGGAAAAGTAACTCCAGATCCCATACCACTTTAGTAAAATAATCCATTTGTTGTTGTTTAGTCATGTCAGTTATCTCTGACTCTTGATGATTTCATCTGGGGCTTTCTTTGCAAAGATACTGGAGTGGTTTGACCATTTCCTTCTCCAACTCATTTTACAGATGATAAACTGAGGCAAATAGGGTTAAGTGACTTTTCCAGGGTAACACAGCTAGTAAGTGTCTAAGACCAGATATGAACTCAGGAGTATGAGTCTTCCTGATTTCAGGTCCAGCACACTATCCACTATTCCACCTAGCTGGCCAAACTAATCCATATTTTCTACTTATTACCTATATGATCTCAGACAAGTTGATTTACCTAGTTGGGACTTGATTCCTTCATCTGCAAAATAAAATGGTTGACCTTTGTTTACATTTTGTATTTATTCCGAATTTATATTTTTGTGTACAATTTGCTTTCTCCCAAAAGAAAATTCAGTGTCAAGGAGACTTACTTATTTTTGTCTTTGTATCACTAATGCCAAGCACAGTGCCTGACACATGAAAAGTGCTTAATAACTGCTTGTGGAATTGAATTGAACTAGATTATCTTGAAGGCATCTTGTGGTTCATAATATCTTATGAATAGTCCTATTCTCTAAGTACAATACAAACTAGGTAGAATTGGCAAAAATTCTTTATTTTGGTGAGACAATGGTTCAGACCTATGCATTCATAGGTATAGAGCACTCCTAGGATAGAAAGACTCTCCTCACTGATGCAAATTGGCAAGTTTTCTCTAATTCATATCTTAGAAAGTTAGCTATTGTTCTAAGAGGTTAAGTGACCGAAGATCTAAGGTTACTCACAGAAGTTAGTATGGATGGAGATAGACTTCACTCAGGTCTTCCTGATTCCAAGGTCAGCCCTGTATTTATAAAAGCTACCTCTACAACTACGCAAATTACCAAATGGTTCCATCCACTAAGGCAATGATATCCAAACTTTTTTTTTAATCACACACACCCCTAGCAGTAAAACGTTTTGAACATATACTCCCAAATCATATATATTCCCTTTTAATAAATTCTGTACATGTACTTCTATACTGTACTGGTAATTGTGTACATTATAAACCTTACACAAAAATAGACGTTAAAATAGGGTGAGATAAAGGTGAAATGATATTTGATCCTAGAATCAATAGGGAGACAGAATTTATAAAGCAGTGGCATGGTCAAACCTTCACTTTAGAAAAGTCACTTTGGTTTGTGGGGGTTTTTTTAAATATATTTTATCTTTTTCCAATTTCATGAAATAAACAATTTTTAACTTTCATTTTTAAAATTTTTGAGTGCCAAATTCTCTCCCTCCTATCCTCATTGACAGTGAACAATTTTACATAGGTTTTACATGTGTAGTCATTAAAACATATTTCCATATTAGTCATGTTGTGAAAAAAAAAAAAACCAAAAAAAAAAAAAAAAAAAAACAAGAAAAATACAGAAAGTTTTTAAAAAGGATGCTTCAATCTGCACTCAGATGCCATCAGTTCTTTCCCTGAAGTTGGATAGCATTTTTCATCATGAGTCCTTCAGAATTCATTATATTGCTGAAAATAACAAAGTCATTCACAGTTGATCACTAAGCAGTATTGTTGTTACTGTGTGCAATGTTCTCCAGGTTCTGCTCATTTCACTTTGCATCAACTTATACAAGTTTTTCCTGGTTCAAAAAAAAGTAATTTTGGCAGCTTTTTGGAGGATGGGTTGGAATTGAGAAATACTTCAGACAGAGAAACCAATTAGGCTATTGTTGCAGTATTCTTGGTCAGAAGTGATGAGGACCTATATGAGGGTTGTGACTGTGTGAATAGACGGGAAGATAAATGTCAGAAGAGATTGTGGAGGTAGAAATGGCAAGATTTGACAACTGCATGAATGTGGGGAGAGTGAGAATAAGGAGTCAAAGATGACACCTAGGTTGCCAATCTGGGTGACTCTTAGAGAAAGAACATACAACCCATTCACATCTGCTCATCCATGCCCAAAATGAAGAGGGACAAGGGCTCTTACTCATGGGTTACTGCCCACATACACAGAGCCCTCCCTCCCACGGCGATCAGGGGAGCAGGATGTGGTAAGGCATAGAAGGAAATAGGTTTTCTCATGGCATCTGCACAGATACTGCTGCGGGTTACTCAAATAATAGTGTGATTATAAATGCCCTGAAGTCAATCCCAAGCTTAGATAGGTGAGAGGGCAAGCTTACACAGTGGAAGGACAGTTCGGAAACAGGGCTAGGGTTTTGCAGGAAGCTACCTACCTTCCCACTCTCTGATCAATTGATCACACTTCCCTTTGGGTCAAACCACAGTGCCCTTGCAGGCAGACCACAGTCCCCATTTTAGAGACCACTACACTAGAGGAATTAGCAAAGTTGGGTCTACTAGCTTTAACAATGAAAAAGACATTATGAACTACAACCATTCACAAGTCCAGCAACCTTGTAGAAAGTACCCTTTAGCCACATACACAGCCTGATCCTGACAAGGCCCATGGGAGTAACTGTTCTTTGCTGAAGATGAACAAAGCACTCCACATGGATGGAAGCCACCAAACAAAAAGGAACTTTGTACAGCAAAGTGTTAAGCAAAACACCATTAAGTACGAAGCAAAATAAGGCAATGCTCTTTTGCTGTCTAGCGCTACAGAAGATGCTAACTGAAAGAGTAAACAAAAACACTCAACGTGTATTTAGCTTTCATAATTTACTTTCTGCAAGGTTGATTTAGAGTATGCAAAAGCTGCCACATTATTTGGGCTTTAAAAAAGAACTGCTTTACACTACCTGCCACATACAATTATAATAATCTGTCAGGCAAATATAATTACAGAGTGTGATGTCTGTTTGAATATGAAGGCTTTGATTGTGTAGCATTGTCTGGATCCCACTGTAATGTGGCATAAACAATTGCACTCAGTGGTAACTCTGATCCAGGACCAAGGCTGAGAGCCAGGGGCCCCTATCGGATTGCAAGGAAAGTAGGGCTTTCATTTAGTTTACTTGTCAATGTTTTTGAACCATTTCCCCAGGTGAACCTGGTCGCCTAGCACAGTCTGTGCTAGATGGTGATGAGTCTCCTAGAGCCCATTAACATCCAGAAATGGATGGAAATTATTAAGATAAGACAGCGTATGGTCAATTAACAGTCACCAACCATTTTAATGATGAAAGGTAAGTAGAGAGAAAATGCATGGATCACTTTAATGATTAAAAAATTAATTAGGTGACACTCTGTGGGTTTAAAAGATAAAGTTGTTATTTTACAGAGTAAGTTGTGATTGTAATTTGTTATTAGACTATCACACCAGCTGACAATACTAAAAAAAAGGTAACAATCATTAGAGACCTTCCTAGCAGGACTCAAGATATGTGTTTAATTTTAAATTAACCAATTGTCCCTTTGCTCTGCCATGCCCACCAAGAGGTAAGTCATTTTTGATTACTATTTTAAATGACTATCTTATTTGCATTGTTAGTGTTTGTCTAAGTTCCCTCGGCTCAGCTTTGCTTTGAACTAGAGGTCCCATAGCCATCTTAAACTCAACATGGCCAGTATAGTACTCATTATCTTACCCAAACTCTTTCCTCTTCCTAAATTCCTTATTGCTCTCAGGGGCACCACCAGACTCCTAATAACTCAGGTCCACAAGCTTGGTGTCAGCCTCCATTCCTCACTCTCACTCACATATCCAATTTGTTGTCAAATCTTGTCATTTTTGTCTTCATAATATCTTTCATGTATGAACCCTCTCTCCTCTGACATTTCCACCATCTTTATTTTAGATCCTCATGCCTGGGCTACTTTGACAGGGATGAATTGCCTCAAGTCTCTTCCATTCCAGTCTATCTGCCACTTAACTAATTTTTCTAAAACATGTGTAACCATGGCACACCCTTACTCAGTGAGTTCCAGGGCTCCCTATTACCTTTAAAATCAAATACAAAGCTCCATTTGTCATTTAAAGTTCTTCATTACCTGGCCTTTTCCTATTTTCCCTCTCTTCCTAAACAGTAACACATTCTATAATCCAACAACACAGGTCCTACTTTCAGTTTTCCACACAGGGCATCTCATCTTCAGGCTCTGTACCTTCCTATTGGTGGTCCCTCATGCTTAGAATGATGCCCCTACTTAATTCTGCCTTTTGCCTTCTCTGGCTTCCTTCAAGACAGTTCAAATACCATCTTCTGCAGGCAGTGTTTCTTGGTCCCCCAGCTACTAATGCCTTCTCATACCTTCCATCTATTTTAAATATGTAAGTATACATATTCATAAATATATTAAATAGATATATACACAAAATTCTTACATATACCTAGTTATTTATGTGCTGTCTCCCCAATTAGAATGTAAGCTCCTTGAGGGCAGGACTATGTGTTTTGACTTTCTTCATTATCACCAGCACTTAGCACAGTGTGTAACACATAGTAGACAATTTTTAAATGCTTTAATAAATACTATACTCTTATCCTGTGCTGTGGAGCTGCTACTTAAGTAAGTTTTTTCCATTCTTCAAGAACTCAATAACTTCAATTCTTCAATAACTTATGAACTCTGTTCAATAATAAATAGTGCTGCAGTGATGTTCCAGGGTATCATTCCAAACGTCAATAAGAACATAGGACAAGAAGCATCATGGTTTAGTAGATGGAGGGCTGGCTTTGGAATAAGGAAGACATGTTCAAATCCTAGCCCCTGACAAATGTGGGGTATATTATAGTAGGTAGTACCCCAAAACAGATATCTAAGTTGCAATAAAGAAAATTTCCACACCTGGTATTTTCCTACACAAAAAGTCACAAGTACAGGAAAAAAAAGTGCTTGGGGCACAGAATGATAATTTCTGGAGATATGACAACCAAAATAAAAGAGAGAAGCATTTATTGAGCATCTTCTGTGTGCAAAGTATTATGGAAAAAATAGGGAAGTTGCTAATTTTATATAACACAGAATGCCTACTTTTACAAAGCTCACAATCTGGTAGGAAAATGAGACACAAATGCAGACGTCTCCAATATGTAAAGATATATAATTAAATGCATTAGAGAGATGAAACAAAGAGTCATAGGAGGACAAGGTAGGGGGGAGATCATTTCGAATGGGGAATTAGGAAAAGTTCCATGGAAAAGATGTCTTTTGAGCTGGGCCATAAAGAAAGGATAGAAATTGATCAGGAAAAACTTCATAACAATTAGAGCTTTCCAAAAAAAAATGGCATGTGAAGATTAGAGTATGACATATAGATTTGTCTTCTTCATATAAATGATCATCAAACATATGGTAGTTGATTATATTACCCAGAAAAGGTGTAGAAAGATTTAAATACCCAGGACAAAACTTTGGGAATTCCCATAAGTAGTAGGTGGTAGATTAGAAGGTAGTAGAAGAAGATTAATCAACAATAGAGGTTAAAAAGCAGTGGTCAGATTGAAGGAGAACCAGAAGAGAACATTATCATGTAAGACAAAGGAATAGAGTTATATAGGAAGATGGGGTGGTTGACACTGTCAAAAGTAGGGAGAAGTCAAGTAAAATGAGGACCAAAAATAGATTTTGGGATTAGCAGGTAAGAAATCACTGACAATCTTAGGAAGGATATTTTCAGTCTAGTGGAGAGCCATAAGCAAGATGAAAAGGAGCCTCTTAAGTGAGTAGAATGTAAGGAAATGGAAGCAGTGAATGTGGAGGGCCCTTTCCAGGAGTTTGGCTATGAAAGAGTGTAATGCCATGCACAGAAGCTTTCCAGAGGACTGCTGCTGTGAACAGCTTTTAAGATTCTGATTACACAGTATAGTGAACACTCTATTCCATAATAAATCAAAGCAAAACTTTCACAGGAAATTAAGATACAGCATTCACAATATTACAACTTATATCCACAAAAAGCTTATCATTAAAATGGCCACATAGTTTTCACCAAATTGGTCACAATGTTTAGAACAAAGAACAATCATCTCAAAATACAATAGTCAAAATCTCCCACTCATGGGGCAAAGTCGTAAGTTAATTCAGTCAGTCACTTATTCAGCAATCAATTACTAAGTATCATACACAAAACCCTCCACTCCTAGGTCACTAGTAAATTACAATTTCATCTTTATTTGGTACCCAGGGAGAGAGAGGTCTTTTCATCTTGACTTGGGGCCTGTTCTCAGATTCCCTGGATCCCCTTCCATGGTCCCAGATTCTACCTGGATTCACCAGACTGTCACCTGGGTTCAACGGCAGACAGATCCCAGTTCCTTGTCCAGCTCTCTGGGTAGGTCTGCTCCACACTGAAGTTCACAGGGTCTGGTCCACGTCAGATCCTTCACAATTTCTGCTCCAGGGAATTCAAGGCTCAACCAAGCCACAAAAAAAGTCTCAGCATCCCAGTCATGCTTCCTCAGTCACCGGGGCTCCTCTGTCACCTGGGTTCCTGGTCCCCTGGCTCCTGGGTTCCTGGCTTCTGGCTCTTGGCTCCTGGCTTCCTGGGTTCCTGTTCAGAAGAAGCTCCACCACCACAAGTTCTCTGGAAATTCTGGCTCAGTTCTCCATTCTCTTTTCTGTAGCTGCTCTGTCACCAGATGCTGATCCCAAGAAATTCTGACTGTGCCTCTCTGGGTCTTTTCCTTACATACACACAGCATCAGCTTCCTGTTTCAACCAATGCCTCTCTAATATGTCAGCAACAGGAGACAGGAGTTCATACCTTTTGTTTCCCCAACAGAGGCTTGATCAATTACTAAGTGCTAAGTACCTGCTACCTTTGCTAACACAAAGGGGTCTTCAAATTGCCATTACAAAGAGAAGAAAAAATAAGACAATAGATTTAATAGAGAGCAGGATCAAGTGGAAGGTTTCTGAGGATTTGGGAGACTTGGGCTCAAGTTGGATGGTCTTTAGATTCTCAGTATGGTAGGCAATGTCCTCTCCTCATAGGGAATGAATAGGAGCTAGTGTAAGAATTTTTATATTAATACCCACTGTGGAGAGGATAAGAGAGTCATTCAGAGAGGAAGAAATAAAATAATGTCAAAGTACAGTTGAGATTAGAGAACAAAAATTGGTAATGAACTCAGTTTCAGTTTCATAATTTTCTCTAGCAGTGCTTAGCAGCACTTACAGTAAGAGTAACCTAAGGGTTGGTATTTGACAAGATATGAGTGGTGATAAGGAAGCAAAAGGTGGAGGCTAGGAAGAACTGAACTGATGAATTATATAGTATTAAGTCTGTGATGGGAAAAGAAAATAAAGATATGTTAGAAAATGATGCTATCTTTTTTTAATTCTTTGTTAGCTCTAAAATATATCCACCATATGCAACCTGTAACTTATTCAATGTTCTCAACTCTCATCATCATATGGAATCACATCCCTTTCCACATACACTCAGTCATTCCTAATTTCACAGGTTTCCTATCACCTCATGACTTCACTTCCTCCAATAAAGCTCTAACTTTCCCCCTAAATGGTTGCTTTCACAAATGTTCACTGTTCCTCTCAAACATCCACATAGCACCATTTGCATACATGCTATGACATGGACTTTCACTCTGCTTTAATGCCATCACATGACCTCCATTACCCCTATCAACACAGTAGGATCTCCTCCTTTTGCACACATGCATGTAAACTTTTTTATTCTCAGGTCAATAACACTGCTAATTCAAGATCACGGTCCCTGACCTCCTTGAAGCTAATCACCCTCTCTGACTCCTTCAAGTAGAAAGAATTCTAATTGCAAGGTACAAATAGTACTATGCTTAGCCCCAGCATCAACCCTACAGGTGCCTCCAAACTTGAGCTGGAGCTCAGTCTAAACCTCTTAAGTGAAATGCTGCCTTTGGAAAGGAAAGTCTCCTTTTCGTGTTTTTCATTTATAATTCTAATACAGTATAAAGCCATGGGCCCCAAGGAAAAGTTAGGCTGGAGTTAGGTTCAAACACAATTTCCCTGAAATATAACACGGGATTTAAACATGGATGATATGACTAGTTAATAAATATCACCATTGAGTGCCTTTGTTCACCTAATAATATCATTCAGATCATTATATACAAATTCAAGGGGTTCTTATGTGAAGGAACACGGCAGGATTTATTCTTGAGTAACACAAGACTGAGGTAGTGCAGCCAATCCTAATGGACTGCAAGAAGGGGCGAGACCAGTTGTGGCTTTGTGGTATCACTGTAAGATTTTATTTCCAAGTTGAAAATGGAAATACCCAACATGCTCACAGGCAGAGCCTTAGAATAGCCCTATGATCTTGTGACAGTATTACCATGGAAAGACTGCTACTAATACCATGAATTGCTGCCATTGCTAAACAGGTCCAAGGATATCATTTCAAAGCTCATATGGAATGCAGTCTATCTAAAATTGAAAACAATCCACCTCAGTATTTAAGAAAAAAAAGATTAAAAAAAAGGTAGAAAACAACTCAAACTATAAATTTAGGGTTACTAGAATGAGGCACTAGGGGGATTCAGGTTTTTCTTGAGGGTTTTAAGGGCTGAGTTTTGTTTTTTGAAGTGGGCATATAATAGCAAGGACATGGGAGAGGGAAGGAAGGAAATAAGGTTTGAAATGGGAAGATACTCATTGCCAGATGTTTTTCTGATGGGGAATTCATTCTGGTTAGATTTTGTTCTCAAAGAGAGCACACTGGGTACAGAGGGCAAGATGACTGGTTTCAGCTCTTGCCCTTCCATCACCCTCATATCCCCTCACTCCCACCCCTGCTGTCAAAGGGACTGAGAAACCCTGTTGACAGCTCCCTTCATCTCAATTCCAGCTTCAGCTGTAACTGTTATAAAGAAAAGGGGAAAATACACAGCTTTTCAGTGGAGTCCCCTATAAGCCAAACCTAATCAACATCACAGGCCTGTTGGGTCTGTCAATTCTATTTCTGTCAACACTTGTAGCTCTTATATCTTTTGGGAGTCAAAGGAAACATTGGAATCTTTGCAAATGAGAAAAGGGCAAAACATCTTGAAGGTTGGTTATTAAGTGCTCATACTTAGAGGTAACTTGCTGTTTCCAAGCTTAACCATGCAATTGATTTGGGGAGAGGAGGGTCTGGCAGGCCAACTGCAGGGGAAAGGGAATCATTTGAAAATGATGCCGGGAATTTTCTCTCACTAGTTCAATAATTTGTAGTTGGAATTCACAGTTTTAGCAGCATGTCTAACATGCAATGCCAAATCTGGTAACACCTATTTAAAGTATATTGTAACATGTGTTTAAGGTATATTGAGCTCTTCAAAGGAAAAGTGCTACAGAGATGTAATAAATAATAAGTAGATGATTGACAAGGGATAACATTACAGGCTCATTCCTGTCTTTAAATGTATGCACATAGATCAGCTCTTGGTTTGTTACTTTTGTTGAGGTTGCTTGAGGTTCCCCAGATTTAAAATGTTCAGGAACGTGCAAAGCAAAAAGATCGGGAATCAAAGGTCTGTCGACAATCATTTATTAAGTCTTTATCATGTGCAAGGCTTACTAAGTGCTAAGGGGTTGAGGATACAAAAAAAAAAAAAAAAGGCAAGAAAAACCCCAGTCCCTCACCACAAGGAGCTCACATTCTAATGGTCAAGTCTAATAAAAACCATCTCTGTGATAACACAAGATTTCTACAGGGATTTTGAACTTAAGGATGCTTTTTGCCAATGCTAATTGGTGATTTATGTGAACAATGTGAAAATTAATTGAAACATAGAAAACCAAGTTGTGAAGGGAAGCTGGATTCGATCACATGGCCAAGTTTGAAGCTGCTAAACTAAAATTTTCTAAGTTAACAAACATGCTGTCCTCTAAGAGAGGTGGGGAAAAGGCCATGTATCACTAATCACTCCTATAAACTGATGGTTGATTCAGTGCATAATAATTTTGTGATTATAATGTGAACCAGATATGGATAATTGCTCCCCCGGAGTGAGACATTTCACAGTCCTGGGTTGTGAGGGACTCTCTACCTACCTACCAAAAGAAAACTGATTTGTTAGGCTATACTGGCTCATATTTCTACAGTGATTTAAGATTTACCAAGAAAAAAAGGAATGATCAGGACAGCGAACCTAGAGACAGCCGGCATAGTAAAGGTCAGCATAAGAAGCTTGTAAAGCAATAAAAACAAAAGGTGGAGTTGGAGAGAGTATTTATTCTTTCATTGGGGAAAAAAATACATAAAAGATAGATAGGGGCCTTTTCATTCAGAGTGAGCTGAAAAAGAAAGAGAAATAAGTTTCATGTAGGAGTCTAAGTTATTCTTGTTGAGGGCAAAATATAGAATTTTTGTGCGATTCAAGTGTAATATATGTTTCCAACAGGAGCTTCTGACACATCCTTTGGTTTCTATACATAGCATAAGGATTCTTAGCTGTTGTTCACTTTCCATTACAAGTTGGTACACTCTCATTATTTATTTATTTTTAGCAATCGGGGTTAAGTAACTTGCTCAAGGTTACACGGCCAGGTGTTTCTGGGTGGGTGCTAAGTGTACTGAGCCTGGGATTCGATCTCCAGGTCATCCCAACACTGGAGCCAGTGCTCTTACTCGCTGTGCTACCACTCTCATTATTTATATTATTTTATTGTTTCTTAATTAACTCAATGTGATGATAATGGGGGGAGGGGCCTCTCCATTCAGTATTCTTCATAATTGTCAACCATCTAAATCTTCTCAAGGCATGACTTATCAAGGTCTCCCAGAAGCTTGAAATACTGTGGGAGCTTTACATGCTGGGCTATCAGATAATTTCAACTATATTAGAGGCATAATTCATAGTTATATATGGACTTTATACACATTCTACATATACATATATGTGGTATCTATGTGTTTTTAGTCTTTTTTTTAGTCTCAATCTGAGATTTCATTGGTGAAATGAGCCACTACAAATGCTATAGAGAGCCAACTATCAATCAGGTAATCAGTAAATGTTTATTAATTGCCTTCTATGTCCCAGGCACTGTGCTAAGCACTAGGGATACAAAAAGAAGCAAATGATAGTCCCTGCAGTCACTGTCCTCAAGGCTACTATTCCACAATTTATAATTCTTAAAGAGTTGCCTATGGCACTGAGAGGTTAAGTCCTTGCCCAGTGTTACACAAGTAGTATATGCTAAAAGTCAGGACTTTGACCTTGTTCTTTTTTTTTTTGCACTTTTTTGGAGGGCAGTTGGGGTTAAGTGCCTTACCCAAGGTCATAGGGCTAGGTTTTGTGTGTGTGTATTAAGAGTCTGAGGCTGGATTTGAACTCAGGTCCTCCTGACTCCAGGGCCAGTGCTCTAGACCTAGTTCTTTCTTACTCAGAGGTGGTCTGTATACTCTGCCTCCCAGAGATTCTGTAAGGATCAACAAGATAATATTTGTAAAGCTCTGGCACATAGTACGTGCAGAAAGAGCCATGCATTTCTGAATATGACAACTGTGTAAACTTGTTTTGTTTGACTTTGCTTATTTGTTCCAAGGGGCTTCTCTTTCCCTTTTTTTTTTAAATTGAGGAGTGTGGTAGGGAGGAGAAAAAGGGCTAGCATTTTGAGGTAAAAAAAAAAAAGGATTGAAACAATCTAAAAATGCTCAGGAAAAAAAAACAGTATAAAGTTCAGAAGGAAGAAGAGACAAACAGGACAGTTTTAAAAGTAATGTGTGAAATTTATTATTTAAATGGCAAGGAGTATGAAATGGGGATTCACAGTTTTATGTATAATTCTCTTTTGCATTCTGCTGGGTACATGGACATGCTTGTTCTGTTGTTGTTATTGTTTTTAGTATTTCAGTTCAAAATTTTAAAAATAAAAAATTTTTAAAATAAAAATATGTTTAGGGGCAGCCAGGTAGCACAGCAAGTAAGAGCGCCGGCTCCAGTGTTGGGATGACCTGGAGATCGAATCCCGGCCTCAGACACTCAGCACCACACCCAGAAATAACTGGCCATGTAACCTTGAGCAAGTTACTTAACCCCAATTGCTTAAAAAAAAAATTTGTTTATATACCCAGTGCTTAACACAGTGCCATTTGGATAATAAGTAGTAAGCACATAAATATTTCTTAAGTTAAATTTAAGTGTTAAATTCAATTGAAATAAAATTAATTCTTAGGGTTATGAAAAAATCTTCTTCAAGTTGTACTAATAGGTATAAAAATTATAATCACAATATGACCAATTTTCTTTGTTTTATTTATAATATCTTACTTTTATGAGGAGGTTCTCATAAAGGCATATGCATTTTATGCTGAAAGGCATACAATTACATTTTAAGCTAAAGTGTAATATCAACTTAATTTTATTCAGATAAATTTTCCAAAATTTCACATCACTATTCCGAGAAATAGTGGGAAACACCCTTGTTTGTCACAAAATTCTAGCTAGGAATCATCACCCTAACATTGCTCATTTCTCATTTTCATTATTCAATTAAGAGCTAGTCTTAATGGGTCAGCTTACTTTTAAAGATGATCATACCTAAAGGATGTCAGTTTCCATCAAGTAAATGAAAGATGCATGAAACTCAAAATCATTGATGGCCCTACTTCATAAATGCTAGCACCCCTCAATTCTGTCTTATTTGTGAACTATCTGTATTGTCAATATTGATGTTACAAATTCCATCAATTTCCTAGTCAGTATCTTCCAGTAAAAAGGACAAACTGTCACATAACTTTGTGTAATGAGAATGTAAATTTTAAAGATCTTCCCTGCCCCTAGGCTAAAGTGCACCTGGAGTTTGGGGTGGGAGGCTTGTTTTTCAGTAGATACTTCTTGATTGGCCAGTGAGTCAATAAGGTTGTTACATTTTCTGACCCAGGAGAAGGCTATATAAGCCCTGATGTGTAGCTTTGTTTTGGGACTCACTTTGAGAAGTATTCTGTGATTTGATCTGAATTCTGGGAAGCCGTTGTTGAGAGTCCCCCGGCTTTGAAAAACCCAGAATGTGGAAACCCAGATGTTGACTGGGTATGGATGTAATGGTTGGACAGTTTGGAAATCTGTCTACTTGATGTTTCTGTCTTGATAATTATGCCTGTATACTTTGAGGTTCAGGGTGCTGACCTTTTCTCCTGAACAAGGTAAACGATATATGTTTGACTGATTAAAGTAAGCTTGTTAACCCATTTTGAGTTGCTTTCCTTTAACAAAGCAGATCCAAGAACCTGTGTGAGCAGGCACTTTGGGGACACTGGGGTGCTTGCTGCTACACTTTGTGATTTGGGTATTTTAATTGAATTGAGTAGTACTTTAGACTTGGCTAGTGGGAAGAAAGTCTTGGAATTTCAGACTTAATCCTAGGTCCTATCTTTGCCATTTAACAAGTCACATGACCTTGGGTAAGTCACAACTCTTCCCGAGTCTCAGGTTCCTCATCTGTAAAGTGCAAAGAATATCTGCCCTACCTACCACAGGGTTGTTGTAACTGATATTCAATAAATAATGTTTGGAGAGAGGGTCAGCCTTGGAATCAATAAATACTATCTCTGTGACATGGGCACATCACATAAATTCTCAGTGACCTAAGCATCTCTCAAAGACTGGACATTGCTAATCTAATTGCTGATCTGCTTTGATGGAGGAAGTTTCCAGTATTAGGAACCTGCCTGTACCCATGAATTCAGAGGTCTGGATCACAAAAGCAAACAAACAAACAAAAAATGTTAATAGTACTCTATGATCTTATTCTCTATAAACAAACTCCCCACCCCAAAACACATAAATATACATACTTTTTAGATCCCCCTTTTAGTCTTCTCTTTAGAATTTAAGCTTGAGGTCAAAGACTATCTTTCTTTTTACTCATAGTTGTATTGCTAGCATTTTACCTGGCACATAATGAGCTTAACAAATCCTTGTTTTCTTCCTTCATTATGGAACCTGAGGACTTAAAAGAACTTTGAAAATAAAATTAGTTCATCCTTCTCACCTATAGCCAAATCTTCACAAAAACAATTGCATACCAAAAAAAGAAATCTATCCTACATTTAAAGACATATGTCTTCCTTCAAAGGAATGGCCCTTGGCAATCTCTTCCTACATCTGATAACTCTCACTCTCTAAAATGCCTTTCTTATGTCTATCTTGGTAGCAAGGTAGATAGAGTGCCAGGCCTGGAGTCAGTAAGACTCCTCTTACCTGAGTTCAAATCCAACCACAGACTAGCTGTTTGACCCTGACCAAGTCACTTAACCCTGTTTGCCTCAGTTTCCTCATCTGTAAATGAGCTGGAGAAGGAGATGGCAAACCACTCCAGTATCTTTGCCAAGAAAACCCCAAACAAAGTCATAAAGAGTTGGACCTGACTGATAAAAACAACTAAACAACATCTAACCTACATCCATTATTGCTGCAGGTCGAGTTTACTTCTCTTTTGGTTGCCAGACAATTAAAAGCCCTACCCCAACATAAACTCGGGAATACATCCTTTTTGTCAGTAGCTAAATAATTACCACTCTAGAGGGCATTTGTTCACATGGAGTCTTTGTGCCCGACCTGTGGCAGAGCATTCCAAACTCCTATTGGTCTGATCGGTCACAGTCAGACGCACTGAAACTTCACTCTAAAATAGTGATGTCATTTTGGTCCTCTTCAAGAACAAAAGACAACAAGCAACCAACCAAAATAGAGAAATAAAACTTCCCAACAGATGTTAATAGCAGAAAAAAAAAAAAGAGCAAGCAGAGAGTCAGGAAGCATGAGTGCTTCCCTTCAGTTTACTCACCTCCGAAAGGATAACAAGATCTGTCCTTACAGATGTCAGGGTTGCTGTGATGCTTTCCTGAGATAATGGGCATGCAAATGCTTTGAAAAGTTAAAAAGCACTATATAAGTACAAGGTATTATTATCATTATTACTAATGCCGTGCTTTATTTTGTTGAGTAAACCATCTCATTTACACAGATACACAACTGCTTCAAATTGATATTTTCATTTCACCATAAATGCCATTAGTTCATTATAATGCATAGTCTGTCTTAAGACTGAGTAGATAATGCCCCAAATGTTTATCTTTCAATTATTCCACAATGGCAATCCAAAGGTCAGGTTTCCTTGTGACATCTCTGAAATTGACCTTAGTGCTGACCCAAATATAACCCACTAATTACCCTCTGTGTACCATCCAGTCACTGATTAGTTGTATTCAGTATTCATTTGAAACCATGATTCGGCTCTGGAAGCTTTCCTTATAGTGTGTAATTCCCAGTGGAAAAAAAAATTGCTGTGACCTATACAGTGGGGAAAAAAGAAAACACAGCTACACGTTTCCAAAAGCAGAACAAAGCAATGAAATAACATACCTTTCACAAGGGACTGGGTGTTATCTGAAACCCTATAATCCACATCCCATTCTGTTGCTTCAATAGGTTGGATGATTTCAGGAGGCGGGTCAGAGATCTAATCAATTTTGAAACAGCATCTGCAAAAATAGATTATGTTCATCTGAAGGGCAACCCAGTCATGAAGCAACATGGAGGTGAGTAAATAAATACACAGGCAGAGGAACTATGGATTCCATGGGTTGAACCTGCATCACCAGATTACTTCTAGTTTTCTGTCATTCTTTCATCGTGGAAGGCATCTTTTGAGTGTCAGAATGCATAGCATTGGGTATTTACTATAACAAACATAGTCTCTGACCTCCTAAAGCCTCCAGTATAATCTGGCCTCCGTTCTTATCATCTCACTGGAACTCTTATCTATAAATTTTTCACTACTAATTGAATCCAATAAGATCATCAGATCATAAAATCATAGACTTAAAGTTAGAAGGGACCCCCAAAAGCCAGCTATTCCAAGCTTATCATTTTATGGATGAGAAAAATGAGACCTAGGGATATTGAACGACTTGCCAAGGTCACACAAGTAGCATGCCTCATTCGCCTCATTTGCCTCACCCTCGCTACTACAGGAATTATCGAGCATGTCTCCTGCCTCCTAACTGTAAGTAAATCCCAAGACTTATAAAATGCAACAGGTTCTAAACCCAGTTTTATTAACAACCAGCTGCATGAATCTGAGCAAATACCCAGCCTTTCTGGGTCTTAGTTTCTTCAATTATAAAACAAGAGAGTTAAACTCTATGATATCCAAGAGACTTTAAGTTCTAATATTCTATGATCCTTCTCCATCCTCCACATTCATTCCCTTGGGAGACTTCTATTTCCATAATTTTAATCACAACATCTAGCATATGGTGTTCAAATCAACATCACTAGCCCTATTTTTCCTTCTCCCCAGAACAATGCCTTTATAATTTCCTACAAAGTCATTTTCACTTTGTAGCTATTGCACCTGTCACTCACTGGCCCCAACTCCTCCAAACCATGACCCTACCTCAGCTTTCCCATTATTTTCTATGGAGCAGCAGCTCCATACTCCTGGTTGCCCAAGGTCAAACACTTTGATATCTCCCTTTGTGCCCACATTCTTTTAATCTCCTTGGTTTATTCCTTGTCCTTCTTGTTTTTCAGATTTACTCCTCTCCATTTTCACTGTGATGGACTTGGTATAAACCCAAATTTTACCATTCCCTAAATTCATACAACAGCAGCTTATAAAAACAGATTTGATTCTATCAGTAGAGTGAGCCCCCAGAGAGGAACTTCCTGCACCAAAGTAGAACAGTACCTTCTTTGAAATGTATAGCCGAAGTTGCCTAACGCACTAAGAGTTTGAGTGATTTGCCCAGAGTAACACAACCAGTATGTCTCAGTGGCAGTACTTGAAGTCAGGTCTTCCTGGCTCTGAGGCCAGCTCTCTATCCACCATGCCAGAAATTGTCAAAGTGTGGTCTAAGGACTCTTGGGGTCTCCAAGACTCTTCCAGGGCATCCTTAAGGTCAGAATAATACTAAGGCATTATTTGCCTATCAAAATACTCTTCCCTTTTCCAACTACATATCTGTGTTGAGGCCAGATTTTTTCATATATTTCAACCAAAACAGCAAACATATCACAACAGACTAAATGAAAAAACAGATATGAGAGTTAAGCTATCTCCTATGAAACAAGACATTAAAGAAATGTGCAGAAATATGTAAAACAACACCATTCTTCTTACTATTTTTTTAAAACAGGGTTTTTTTTATTTAAAATGTTATTTAGCTTAACATGTAATGGGTTTATTATTTTAAATGGATTAATAAATATGTTAACATTTTATTGGTTTTAATTTCTAATATGGTAAACCTCTATAGATATAACTCACATAAACAAAAGCTCCTTGGGATCCTCAGTAATTTTTAAGAATGTAAATAGTCCTGAGAAGAAAAAGTTTAAGAATCAATGCACCATACCACCTCACACCTATCAGATTGGCTAATATGACAACAAAGGAAAATGTTGGATGTTGGAGGGGATATGAGAAAACTGGGATATTAATGCATTGTTGGTGGAGTTGTGAACTGATGCAAATATTCTGAAGAGCAATTTGAAACTCTGCCCAAAGGGCTATAATGCCAAACCAGTAATAATACTACTGCTGGGTCTATATAACAAAAACATCCCGAAAAAGGGATATTGTTCAGATATTATGTTTATTGTGGCATTCACATTTTTAAGGAGCTACCATGCCTTTTTTTATCAATTCAAATTTTTTTTAATAAGACTGGGAATTGATTTTTTTAATTTTGCTTTCTGGAAGGCAATTGGGGTTAAGTGATTTGCCCAAGGTCACAAGGCTAATTTTTGTGTTGTGTCTGAGGCCAGATTTGAACTCAGGTCCTCCTGACTCCAGGGCAGGTGCTCTATTCATTGTGCCACCTAGCTACCTCCTGGGAATTGATTTTTAATGATACAACACAGACGAGGGTAGATAATAGAACAAGAACTGAATATAGCTCAAAAAAAACTGAGCTATAGGTCTGCTCAGGGGCTGGTACCCCAGTCCAATGACAGACCCTGACAGGAAGCTCTGGAGACTAGCAGTATGGGAGGGCAGCAAGGCCCTTGCATTGAAGGGGGAAGAATAGGCAGATGGGGGCAGTAGAAGGGAGGCTTCTTTAGAAGCGCTGCCGCTTCTAATGAACCTTGTAGTTTGACTAAGACATACTCAAAGCCTTCCTTTGTCTTGGTCATGTTACTTTGAAATTAGACTAGGCCTCACTCCTGGATACCTCTGAAAACCCCAACAGACTGAAGGAGAAATCCTGTAGCCCCTCAGAATAGTCATGTCTTTTGAGGATGGGCTCAAGATTCGCAGGGAAAGAAGGGCTCCACCTACCTGGGCATCCTGTTGGTCTTCTTTTTTTTTTTAAAGCAATTGGGGTTAAGTGACTTGCCCAAGGTTACACAGCCAGATTTTTGTGTGTGTGGGGGGGGGGGTGTTAAGTATCTGAGGCTGGAACCAATCCCGGGTTCTCCCGACTCTGGGGCTGGCACTCTTACTCACTGCGCCACCTAGCCGCCCCATATTGGTCTTCTTTAAAAGCTTCAGGAACAGGTGCTTCTGTTTGGCCATGAATCACCTGTCTCACCTCCAGGCTCTGTCAGACTATGTTTACTTTAGAGATTGGGGCAGAGCTACCAGGAGGTAGTGAATGCTTGTTCTCTAAGCTCCAGAGCACACTCCACTCCAGGAAATAGTTCATTATAGTTTTGGCAGGAGATCAAGGTCATAGTCAGGAAAGAGGGAAGCTCCGGGAAAAAAGGGGTCATGGGACTATGGTACTCTCTGTCACCACCTCAAGTACAATGAGGGGATGTATACCAATTATTCAGTTCAATTCAGTTCAGTTCAGTTCTACAAGAACCAACTCCCAATTCCTCAGACAAGCTATCATGGCTTTTTATCAATGTCTCTTTATCCCCTACCCCATATCTTTTCATTTTTATCTTATTATACTTCAATTTGACCTTTCAACTGCACTTACACCTACCTGTCTCTTCTAAAAATATCTTGTGTCTCCATATTTTCTCTCATGCTAGACCTATCATGTCACCTACATGTTATGGTAAAGGAAGATAGCACAAGCTATTAGTAGTAGACCTAGTATATAAGTCCAGGTCTTTTAACTACAAATCTAGTGTATTTTCCACAACACCAAACATAATGCAATACTTCAGAAAGTCTATGAGTCCATCATTGCAGTTATTCCTTCTACAGAGGCAGATTACAAGCTCTCTACTCCTTTTTAGACAGTCTTCATGAATTGTTCTGAAGGGAAAAAATCGTTACCTGATGACTAACCTTCTGATGAAGAGCTTCTCCAACCTTAACCCAGTGGACTTTCAAACAAAACACACACACACACACACACACACACACACACACACACAGCTCTATGACTGGACCTTTACTAGCACCCTCATCTTCTGTCTCCAAATACAGCATCCTCACCATTGTGCCATGATAGGTGTCTTTGATGATGTCTCTCCCATACTTAAACACTTTCAATGACTCCCCATTAACTTAAGGATAAAGGTCAACACTTTTAGTCTGTCAAGACCTTCTATACCACCTTTGGTTTCTGCTACTGCCCCACCCCAACCCATTAGCTCAGCTCTGCTTGTCTATAAACTGTCTATTAACTGGCTAAATCTGTCTTGGGGCCTTTGACCATTCTCCCCTGACTTAAATGCTCTCATTGCTAATTTATACTTTTCAAAACCCTTATCAGCTAGAAAGGCAGTCAGAGGCAGGACTTGACTCTAAGTGTTCCTGACTCTCAGGCCAGCACTCTACCAACAATCAACTATACTGCCTCATCACATTATTACTTGCATTAAAAAATAATCAAATATAAATATAACCTAGAAAACCAATAACTGCTTTTCATAAAACAAGCCCTGTGGGGTCCAGAATTGTCCAACCTACAATAAAAGAAACTGAGGCAGAGATTTGAGCCAATAGCACTTTATTAAAAGATTTTTCTCATGCTCCAAGATACTCCCTTCCTTCAGGGCCTTCACTTTATGGTGCTTGATAACCAGATGATACAGAAGAGGCACAGAAAAATATAGAGCCTCATTAGTTGATAGGTCTTGACTGTGATCCTAGGAGGTTCTACACAAAATACAGAATCTCTTGACCTTTCAGGGGGTCCTACCAAGCCTATGAACAGACCCATGAGCTAGGCTGATAAACAGATGTCAAAGCATCTAAACGGCCTAAGGATCAGTACACAGGCTAGCCACAGGCCAGCAAACAAGTGTTCATAACCATCTTCAAAATAGAAGGATAATGAGGAACGAAGAGGTAACAAAAATGGCTGGGGGACTTTCCATGTCATTGAGTCACCTCTGCCATGCTGGACTTGATCACCATAACAGGGAAAAATAAGGGTGTAGGGTCTCTAGCTAGTTTCCCATGATTAAGCAGGTGAACTTACAATCTGTAGTTCACAGCTCTGGGGTCTAATATACAGAACTTATAATCACTATCCCTACGGAATCATAGCAAATATACTGATTAGAATAAAATAAGGGTCCAATTAATCATCTATCACACCCTATTTGATACATTCTCATGCCTGCTCCTGTGTATAAAGTGACAAATCTCAGTCGCTTTGTATTGCCCACTAGAAAAGCTCTTTCCTTCCATCATCCCTTCTATCAAGCTTTATCATGGTCCCTAAGTCTGCCTCTAGCCCATCAGACCTTGAGATCTATATAACTCCTGATGGGCTCAGACAATGCTTCCTTCCTCTATTACTTGCTGCCAATTCTCACAGCTGAACTGCCTCTCTTCACAATGCCAATGTCAGCCTAGGGTCATCTGTCCAAGAAGCAATCTGCTCATTCAAATATATTAGGCCCATGGTACACCCCGACAATGCCCTCATCAGACTCAGAATACTCCAATACTTAGCATTTACTGACTTTTCATGCATGTATCTCCCTAGCTGAGTCATAAACTCCCAGAAGACAGGTTCTTTCCCTTGTAATTCTTTAAATGTCCCATAGCACCTATTACAATGCCTTTCATATAGTCATACTAAATAAATAATCATTCTTGATTATCCTAAGAAGACAGCTTCATATAGTACATATTGCTCTAACCTTGAATTGAAGAGTAATGGGTTCAAATCCTGTCTTAGACACTTAATAATTGTGTGATCAAGGACAAATAATTCTTCTCTAAAATAGGGTTAATAATATTTACACTAATTATATGACAATTATTGTAAGTATGGTAAAAAGAACTTCCCCTCCCCCATCCCCAATATGTGAACCTTCACCAAAAAAAGAGCTACTCCAAATTCAAGCTAGTCTGTGCATCTGTATCCCTGAGAAACCACATAGTTAATGAGCCCCCACCGATATACTTATTCTGCTAGACACCCAAAGGACATGATTAATTCAAATGAAAGGCATTTCATGAAATAACATAGTCAGAAAAATGATAATAGAATAGCTGGCCCTCTTCCCTACCCCTCCTCTCCTCTCAATAAACCTGGTATGTACACTTTTACAAATATGCACCATCTATGACAAAAGTGAAAATGCATAATCATCATACATGGGACATACATGTAGGGAAGACATGAGACCAGAGTGCACTCCCAGAAAAACAACTCATGCCTCTGTGCAGGGTCCCTAATGTCTCTTGCTGATGTCATTATACTACTCTTTTCTGAATCTGTACCTCCCTAGGGATCACATTTCTGTTTTCCTCTACTCCCCATCCTTCTCTAAGGCCACCTAGTAGGCTTCACCTGAAGTCTTCAGGTAAAGTTCCATCTCTTTCCCACGATGAGAAGAGAGAGCTCTGCCATCTTGCTTTTACGTTGGCTCCCAGAGGTTAATCTTCAGGGGGGTTTTGTCTTTTTTTTTTTTTTAAGAAAGGCAGAGCCTTCACATACCCAGTCACTGCACTAATGAAAAGCAATTATCTCTCTATAAGGAGCTTCTCGAGTAATAGCTTCCAAAGACCAAGTTTTTTTGGAACCTGGAATGGTCAGTCAGATAGATAGAGCCAATAGGGATTTACTTTATCTTTTGAACTGCTTTCTTTCTGGTGGCAGTAATGAGGTACAGACTCTGAACCCCCTTGAACTCTGATCGAATCTTCTCATTTGAGTTCCCTTACATAACCTCATCAGCAGGATCCACATTCTTGTCCCAGGCCACTATTTGACTGAAGATTTGAAGGTCTTTGTAACTCCAGCTTAGCCTTTTATAGGGATTCTATGTCCGCCCCCCCAACAACATTTCAGGGACTATGCTTTAAAAAACAGCATAGGAACTGTTTTGAAGCTGAACTGAGAAGCTCACTTATCTCCCAAGTGCTTCTTATGATTGGTATGCAAATGAGTCCAAGAAAAAAAAACAAAGGTAAGTGGCAAGGTCATTATCCTCTACCCTTCTGGCAAACATCCCTGCTTTTTATATGCAAATGTGTCCAGCAACAAATCTCTTGGACTTTTAACTAAGGGAAAGTACTTTGCAAACCTTAAGGTAATATGTAATTGTGAGCCCTTATTTTAACGATGATGACAATTTATTAACATATAAAGAGGAAGCCTGTTACAGTGAAAAATATCGCTAGGCCTTAGAGTAGCCAAAAGTTAGCCTCTCTGAAAAGCAGTTAGATACCAGGAGTACATATCTCACTAGAGTCTGGTGAGGATCAAATAAGATTATTTAAATAAAAGATTTGTAAATTATCCAAACCATCTTCACTGAGTGATAGAAAAGATGATGAACTTGGACGGCAGACTCATTCAAACTCAGGTCTGAATCTTGGCTCTGCTATTTATTGCCTGTGTAACTTTAGACAAATCATCTAATCTTCCTGTGCCTGTTTCCTCATTTTTTAAATGAAGGGGTTAGATTAAATGATCTCTAAGACCTTTCCAACTTTACATCTGTGATCTTTTTATCACTATTACTTCTTCTACATTCTATCTAGGACAGTGCTGGATAATGGGGTATTTGGGTGCCTATGCTTGGACCCCAATTCTCAAGAACACTATGCCTAGCAATTACTCAGGAGCCAAGCCCCAGCAAAACACTTATCTCTCTCCCTGGTATAGTAACAAACTGCACCTGTAGGAATTGTTAGCTTGAACTGGTTTTGCACTGGCTCATAAAGGTATTCAATACCCATTGGACAATCTATACCAACTCCCTACCTTGTCATATGCATCCTGGACTCCTCATTATGTGTATCCTAGACTTTAGATATGTGTATACTCCCTACATCTATCTTTCCAAACGAGACATTAATTGGTGGCAGACTGGGCATTCCTCAGTCGGCCCTGACCACTAGCTAACTTAGTGAGTGGCAGACCTAAAACCATACCTCCTTGTGCCTACTCCATGGGCATTTCCTGGTGAACTCTGGGTAAAACGCCTTAGCAATAGACACTAAAAGTGTATGTTCCTCTAAGAACTGACCACTCCTTAACCACTCTCTAATCCTGCTCTGAATCATCTAATTAGCATACTTGGCACATGTTTTACTATAATTTTTGCTATATAAACTTTTAACTATACCCCTCTAAGGTCACAGGCTCCTTAAGAACTTTTGCCCACTGAATAGGGTAAAAATAAACTTTTGCCAGCTTGACTTAAAGATTGCTTGAATTGGCGAATTCATTCCAGACAACCCTGTCCTGCTCTCCTATCCTTGAGCGGTACCTGAACCCCTCAAACTGTATCACTAGACACAGAGTAAGCTTGAATAAGACCCTGAGAAAAATGAAATGGAATTGACCAACAAGTCATGTCAAGCATTAATTAAGTACCTACTATGTTCCAGGACCTCTCTTAAGCCCTGAGGATACAAAAAAGCCAAAACAACAAGGAAAAGCTGTCATATATGTGTATACAAATGTTTGTCTATTTATAAAAAAATATACTGAGATAAGAGATAAACCTGTGATTTTACCAGTGTAGAAAACTCTCTACTAATGCAAATTAGCCCTTCCTTTTCAATTTACAGTGTTTCCTGGGGCAAAGGGATAGCCCCCAACACTTCCCAGTGAGGTCTGGACCAGATTAAAAATGTAATTGGCAAATATTAAGAAAATAAGCAAAAATACAATAGAACATACGTAATGTTAATATGTGGTTTTCTAAGTGAATGTGTGGTTGGCAGGGATCCTTATGTATGGCTTAGTGGCCCCCATTTCTATATGAGCTTAACACCACTGGCCTAGATCACTAAACCGAAAACACACAACTAGTTCATGTCAGAAGCAAGATTTAAAACCATGTCTTTGGGGCCCTTCAACCATCTCTCTATCCCTTTGTGACACTTCCTCTCATAACATAAATATTTCAATATAAAGAATATATAATACAAATGTACATATAAATATGTAGGGCAGCTAGGTGGCACAATGGACAGAGTGACAGCCTGGAGTTAGGAAGACTCATCTGGCCTCAGCTACTTACTAGCTATGGAATGCTGGGCAAGTCACTTAACCCTGTTGGCTTCCATTTCTTCATCTGTAAAATGAGTTGGAGAGGGGCAGCTAGGTGGCTAATGAATAGAGCACCGGCCCTGGGGTCAGGAGGACCTCAGACACTTGACATGCTTACTAGCTGTGTGACCTTGGTCAAGTCACTTAATCCCAATTGCCTTGCCTTCCCCACGCCAAAAAAAAAAAAAAAATGAGAAGGAAATGGTAAACCGCTCCAGTATCTTTGCCAACAAAATCGCAAATGAGGTCACCAAAAGTCAGACACAAATGAAATAACTGAACAACAACATATAAATGTATCTGGCTATCTGTACACACAGAAGATTATAGATAATCTCTTCAGGAACTTTATAATTATAAAGCACTTTATAATCAATCATTTTCCTAGGAAAGCAGCCTAAGGCACTATACTCATTGACGGGAGCAGGAAGTGTACCATATTCTTGTCTCTAATTTGGTCCATTAAACCATGATATTTTCACCTCTACCCTTTCTACACAACTTGTCCTCCACTACACCTCTCAAAACTCAGTCTGTTGAATCTACCTGTACCCAGAGTTCTCAGCAGGTTTGGGTTTTTTTCCCCTTACATTTCTTTTTAGCAACAATCACTTGGGGTTTGGACTTATATCAGCTGTAATGTGAATGAAGGCCAGATGCCTTTCCTTAACTCACTAGAACAAGCAAGAGAGTCACTAAACTCATCTCACCATGATCAGAACTGGTGCTTACAGCAACACCCACTGTTGGTGACAGGCTGCATGGAGCCCTGCCAATGCTGATCTAGCAGTATATGCCAGCTCAACGAGTCAGAAAAATGTTTCAGATGCTCCAGGTTGCTCAGAAATCCCCGTCAGTTCCTGGGCAGAATAATTGCTGTGTTCCTCAGGAGTAAGGAACCAAGAAGAGAAAAGAAGCCACATCCCTGGAATGGATGATGCCTTTCATTTCCCTGGCTCCCAGCAGCAGGTCACCGCTTAGAAAAGAAAGATAGCAGGATTGTACCAGGGGCTGCGAGGCAGTGGGTAGCTAGCCGTGATTCAAGAACACAAGAGGAAAAAACAATTGTGGGAAGGAATTCAAGACAGACAAAAAGAATAACAGGGGAAAAAACGGATGCAGGATGTGGAGCGAGAAATAGTTTCAACTGGCTGGGGGTTTAGAGAAACTGCCATGTTTTTATGAATATTTACAACAACTGTTAGAAGCTGTATCTCTTGCCCACATAGCTTCCACCCCCAGGCCTCTTGGTAGGGATTACATGATACTTAAACATCACAAGGCTGCCCAGAAGCACTTTCTTTCCAAGGTTACCATCACTGAATCTACCACGTCTGGTTGCCAGGACACTGAGATGTACCAGAGCTGGGAAAGGTTTGCATGAGGAGGAAGCCAGGACTGAATTTTTCTGCACAAGATATGCAATGCCATCAAAAAGAAAAAAAATGAAAGAAGGGAAATAATAGATAATGGAAAGGTGGCAGGTGGTATCAGTGGGGAAGCATTAAAGAGATACCCATCTGTCCATGATTGTTAGACAAAAGACCTGTATGGAGACAGAGAGATTGATTAGTCAACTCTCTGATGTCATTTCCAAATTTCTTGTTTTTCCACAGAAAGACTCTAATGCTGATCTAGAGTCTGTCAGGGAATAAACTACATCCTGAATATAGGTACTTTTTGGAAAGCACAATAAATCATCAGGGGCAACAGGACTTTTGATGTCCCATTGCAATCTAAAGGCACAACACCTTTCCAGGTTTACAAAGAAAAGCATAAGATTTTTAACAGCATTTCTCACATTCAAATGACCTGCTTACCATACAGTAATTCTTGCTCATTTGGCATCAGATCATTCAGATGACTTATTTTCTAAAATGTACTATTCCTCCTCCCCCCTTCAGTCTTTGGTTCATTTTACTGCTTGTTAACAACTCCACCCAAATGGATGTGAAGAGAAAAGAGGAGAGCTTCTAATCAATCCATTTTACTCCTTATTTGCCATAATAAGACGGTAGTGAGGAAAGAGAGTGGAACTAATTGCTAAAATAAGGTGTGGGGTACAAGTATATTTAAGTTGCCATGACCACCCTTGGGCACTGTCCTGAATGACTTTCTGGCTGAGTATTTCTAAATTCAATCCAATCCAAAACAAGCATATTGAAGCATGTACCATATACAAGGCGCTGTGCTAGGCCTTCAGGATTGCAAGAGAAGACAAAATTAAAGCACAATCTTTGCCCTCTGGGAATATCTTCTACTGGGGAGGAGCCATTGAAAAGTAATCATGTGAAGAGGAAGACAGAACTAAGTAAGGGAAACGGAAAAGGTTTCCAGCAGAAAATAGCCCACAAGTTTACCTTGGAGGAAGCAAAGTGGAGAAAACCACATCCCATTCCAAATTATGGGTCATTGTTCAGAAATATCTCAAGAACTAGGGTAAGGATCTATGAATGTGCCCCAAGCCCTTTCAGATTTTCTTCTCTTCAGCTATTTCTTTCCTACATTTATTTTTTTTTAATTATGAGTAAGGAAAAAAGTTCCTCAATCCAATGAAATTTTCTGGGCAGTTATATTTTAACTTGACTTTTTTTTTTAATTCAGACCCATGATTTCATAGGTGTAAGCAACAACCAATGTGTAAATCTCCACCATTGTTGAATTATAGATCAGGAACTCGGATGTCTTAGAGAGTAATCTTGAGATACTGAGATCTTATAGGCCTTGCCTTTGGTTACAGAGCTAGTGTGTCAGAGAAGAACTTGAGGCTAAGTCTTCAAGTCTCTGAGGGCTGCTGTTCTACCAACTATATACCACACTGCCTCTCAATTTTACCATAACTTTTTAATTATGTGTGATCCATGATCCAGACTACCAAAGTCCTAAGTTTATCTGGTCTAAACCCAATTCTTGCAACTACTCCCAAAATACAATACTTTTCTTGGATCATAGTGACCCCACCTAGACTTTACTCCGGGAAAATATCTACATATGGTTTTTGTCTAGGTGTCTGCAGACATTGATAAAGAGGGTACCCAGATTCCATACAAGTTGTCCAGGTAACATATTGGGAACAAGTTAACGTTTATTCTACCAAGAGAAAATGGAAAAGAATCATAAAAACCTATAAATAATGCTGTATACATGAAAAAGACAAAACAACCAATACAATACTCCCTTTCTACAGATTCCCACTTTACACAAGGCTCTAAATTTCTCCAGACTAATAGCCTCACGCTAAAATTTGGACTCCCTTCAAAAGACAACTAGTTTGGGGGGTGTGGTTTCCTATTAGGGAATCAACTTGGGGCTAGCAGATAGTCAAGCCCCTAACATTCTAATGAGTCCCACTTTCCAAAGGGATGCTTGCAATATCCCAGACTCACAGCATCATTCCCTGATTTGTACTGCCCTAGAAGGGAAACGCACTTGGTACTCTTTTTTTTTTTTTGAGGGGGGGAAGGCAAGGCAATTGAGGTTAAGTGATTTGCCCAAGGTCACAAAGTTAATCAAATGTCAAGTGTCTGAGGCTGGATTTGAACTCAGGTCCTCCTGACTTCAGAGCCTATTCACTGTACCACCTAGCTTCCCCTTCTTGGTACTCTTATACTTTCCAAAGGGATGCTTGTGATATCCCATACTCACAGCATCATCTCTGGATTTGTACTGCCCTAGAAAGGAAACACACTTGGTACTCTTATACAGGAAATCTCTCCCTTTCTGTTAGATCCACACCGCTGAAATAGCTTACTCTAATTTTGGGGTGAGAAGCAAGCTGATGTAATGGATAGGAAACAGGACTTAGAGCCAGGTGAGCTAAATTCAAACCTGCCTCTGACATGTATTGACTGTGTTACCCTGGGCAAATCATTTCACCTCTCCTTATTCTAAGGTACTGCCTAAAACTATAAGTTGTAGAAAAGTACCAACTTGGTACCTGGTTCCTCAGCTGGGAGATCCATATACCAATGAAATTACAGATCAAGTCCCTATTTCTTTACAAAACAGGGAGTACAAAGTCCAGGTCATTTTTCAGCTTATATTATAACTGTAGTTCTTAGCCACTGTTCCTTCTGGCTCCAATGCCAAATGTGACATCCTCCTCGCTCAATCACATTGATTAGAACATTTCCCTTTTCTTGATAAGAAAGCCTAATCCATAAATTCTCAAACTCGTGGTTACTTGCAAGGCAACCTCTGAATCTTGTCCTACCCGCTAAAAAACCTCACTTTCTACTGGAAGGGTAGATTTCTGGATCACATGACCTAAGAAAACTTCTTCTTCTAGTTAAAAGGCTATATTATAGGACTCTTGACTTGGGGGTCCTAGAGAAGCAACCCTCAGGAACTTTCCCCCACTTTGCCTCACAGCTTCTCTTCGACCCCCACCCGCCATAGCTTCTGTATGGAGCCAGAAACAAATAATTGTTTTAGAAATCTATTGGGGGGGGGAAAGAAATCTATTGGGCCACATGAGTGACTATATGTGCTTCTGTAGTAAAGCCACCATTAATAGCTCCCCAGTTCCTAAGTACAGTGGTGTTCAAATTAATTTGAACAAAGTAATATAATAAAATGTATTGATGTACAATAAGCCTTACAACTTTTTACAACCACAAAATATTTTTTTTTAAAACAACCCTTTTGATGTGCAATATCTCCCTTTTGTTGCAATCAGTTGTTTTGCATGATTTGGTATTAAGTTCACAAGATTTCACCACCACATTCTTTAATTCTTCATGACAAATGAACACATCTCATATGGGATATTAAGGGTACCTTTGCTGAACAGTCCCTTTTTCCAAGTCTAACCCTGATTATAGAAAGTAAGAGTTTCCTGTTCAGTTGTGTCTGACTCTTTGTGACCCCAATGACCATAGTACATCAAAACCATCCATGGGGTTTCCTTGGTAAAGATACTGGAATGGTTTGCCATTTCCTTCTCCAGTGGACTGAGGTAAACAAAGGTTAAGGGACTTGCCCAGAATCACACAACTAGCAAACATCTGAGGCCAGATTTTAACTTTTGACTTGAGAACCAGTGCTCTATCTACTGAACCACCAAACTGCCTCTGATAGATTTTTAATGGGGCTTAAGTCAAGATAGTTCCCAGGTCATTGAAAAATGCTGATCTTGGGGCGGCCAGGTAGCACAGTGAGTAAGAGCACCGGCTCCAGTGTCAGGATGACCTGGAGATCAAATCCCGGGCTCAGACACTTAGCACCCACCCAGAAACACCTGGCCATGTAACCTTGAGCAAGTTACTTAACCCCAACTGCTTAAAAAAAAATGCTGATCTCCATTTCTCCGAAAAAAACTTCTTTACTTTCTGTGACACGTAGAATTTTTAATCTCCATTTGGGAATTTCTAGAAATCTGAAACAATTCTGCTTCTCAGTATATCACTATATTTATTACAGCACATCATTTCCCTAAATGAGATCAAGGCTCCCACGGGTATCTGAAGAAGATGACTTGGCTTCTCTAGACACTTCTCCTGATAATTGTTTTGGTATAGGCTTGAGTTAAAATATGAGTAAAAACTGTCTCTTTACTGTTAGGTGTCCCAGCCACACTATCCACCTAATGTTCTCACTGCCTGATTCCTCTCACCTGGCCTGTGCTCTCTCCTCCTCGCCCACAGCCACAGCCCCAGGCTTACCTCCAGCCCCCACCACTAGGCCTGGCTTCCCAGAAACAGAGACAAATTGGGGGGTGGGAGGACCTTCAATCTTCTTGATTCAGTCTGCTTTTTTTTTTTTTTTTTTTTGCCTTTTTTTTGGGAGGGCAATTGGGGTTAAGTGACTTACCCAAGGTCACATGGCTAGTTTTTGTGTTTAGTGCCTGAGTCAGGATTTGAACTCAGGTCCTCCAGGGCTGGTGCTCTATTCACTGTGCCACCTAGCCATGTCTGCTGTTTCTTAGATGAAAGTTTGTGAGGTCAAAGTTAATGAGGTGAAAGTTTGTAAGTTAAAATTTGTCTAGGCTAAGTCAACTTTCCTAGGGAGCTGCCCTAGGGGTTCACTGTTTGTTGATTCTGTGTCTACATTTCACTCAGGCGGAACCTCAGCCCCTTGAGGTCTTGTTTTTTCTGAGTTTCTTTCAAGTTACCTCAGGAGGAAGACTGCTTCAGCCCTTTGTTTTTGCTGCTCTATGTTCATTTCGTGGCTATTTTCTGTTTGTGGAGAAAATCTGGCAAGCCAGGAAATTTCTGACCTACTCCACCATCTTCCCAGAATGCCTCCTAATGATAATAAAATGGAGGGAAATTCACAAATAGTAATTATAATTTTAAATGTGAATGGGACATTTATAGCAACTTTGTGGTGACAAAGAACTGGAAATTGCAGGATCCTCATCAATTGGGGTATGGCTGAACAAGTTGTGGTGTTAGGTTGTGATGGAATATTGCTGTGCTATAAGAAATGATGAGCTCAATGATCTGGAGCAAGGAAAGACTTGTACAAAATGATGAAGAGTGAAGTGAGCAGAACCAAGAGTAAACAGTAACGGCAATATTGTTTTAAGAATGACTTTGTGAAACTAAGTCATTTTGACTTGTTTGTAAATATACAAATTAAAAATAAAGGACATATAAAGATTCTATCTGCATAAAGAAAAAGAACTGATAAATGAAACCATGTATAAAATAATTGTGTGTGTGTAATAGTAGTCATCTCTGAGGGGGACAGTTTGGAAGGGCGGAGGAAAAAAGGAAAAAGAAGAAATTTACATGATAACTGTTGTATATTTGCAGGGAATAGCACGTTGTATATGGTAGTTTTGCAGTTTCATGTACAATCCTTTTTATTGTACTGTATTATATAAATGCTTGTTCTGTGAATTGAAAATGAAATATTTTTAAACTGTCTTTTCCCATTACTAAATATTCCAGTCTTTATATTGTCTTGCCTATGATAAGCATTTTTTTCCTCATAGAAATACTCAGTAGCTATTTTTTACTGATCTTCTTACTATTTTTCTAATTCAAGAAGCCAATACCACATTGTTGAGGAATCAATAATAATCCTTGGCCACCAGATCCTTCTGATGGTCTTTGTTTTCTGAGGACTGAGTAAGCTATTTCAGAGAAATAATTGGTCAATTCTTAGAATTGTCTTTTTTTTCTTCATTTTGACTATGTTTTCCTTTGTGCTTCAATGAGATTGATCCTATTTCATTGTAGTTTGACTGATCTTTGAAGTACTTGAGTTTTGCAAAGCAACAGCTACTGCACTACCTCAAATAATCACTGAAAAATGCTCTCTAAGAGCTACACTTTTTGCATGTTTCCTTGGAAATGTTTCCAGACATGTTTCCAGTCTTTAAAACTAGAGAATTAAAATACAACAAAAGAGAAACACACATGTATGACACAAAATCCAGCCTTTAACTGAGAAATAACTAGCAAGCTGGGGAAACCAGTTCAATCCAGTTGCATGTGGTCAATGCCAAATGTTCCAAATTAGCCCAGTGTCAGAAGTACACATGTTTAACCATTGCTATCACAAATGGTGCCTTAAGAGCTTTTCAAGAGCAAACCAAATGAGAAAAAAAAAATTGAACAGGCATGTGGTCTTCCTTTCATAGGACCTTACAAAGGTATGGTTCCACCAATACAATCTGTCATACAGTGGTGGCAAACTACCAATCCATCTCTGAGTTAACCCCATTTAGTGAAATCCACCCTTGAGGCACCAAGGGACATATTTATACTCTCAATAGGAAGATACAGTTCGAAGTCTAAACAAAGACTCTTCACTCTTTTCCCATCATCAAGTTGATGGGAGAACTCCCTTGATTGAATCCTTACATATGTATTTTGTATATGTATATGAGATGACAAGATTCATTAAAAACTTTTTTCAAAAGCATTTCTAGAATAATGTTTAAAAAATCAAGATCTAGAATTATTCATAGTAATATTTTGTTTTTAAATTAAAATACATTTTAATACACATTCAGTAGCAAAACTGAATGCTAAAACATTACTGAAGGCAGTTTAAGTCAATTGGAGCCTCACTATAATGTTATCCTTGGAATTCCTGGCATAGAGCATTAAATTTAGAAGGTGCCAAAAAATACCTCATAGAAGATCTAATTGTATAGTTGAAAAAACCTGAAACTCAGAGTTTATAACTTGATCATGGTCACCCATGACCATGGGAGATGGAGAACTGGGACTCAAACCAAGGTTCTCTCACTCCAAAACTATTACTCTTATTCTATATCATATTGCCCAAAGAAAGAACAATATTGCCACTGCCATTAAAAGACTTCGTAGCTCAGGTAGGACTCAATCTATAATTTCTGATTTAGGAGGCCAGTGTCTTATCTATTTGCTCCCAGAGTCCGCCATAGCATTGATTCTTAGGCAAAATAGCATTTTAATGAGGTTGTCTTGGTTCTTGTCTAACTAAAACTAACTAGATGAGGAATAACGTTATAGTAAAACAACAATATTTGTATTCCCTTTCTTGAATATCTTCCAAGATAAAAGTGGCAGTGATTTACCCATAGTTGTTAGACAGAATACCTTCATGGAAACAATGAAATGGGCTGATTGACCACACGTGATCTTTCCCAAACAGCTCATTTTGTTTGCTTTTCCTTGGACAACCTTGAAATGATGAATTACATTCGTCTAATGTATAAGCTATACCTTGAGAATTGACATTTTAAGAAGCCACAATAATTCTTTGAGGCCCAGATCAGGGTCTTTGGGGTCCAGTGACCAATATCAGAACTTCAGAGGAACCACTGAAAAACTACCTTGTCATCCAGACTTGTTCTGTGCTTAGATAATTGGTATCCTTAACCCAAAAAATTGTCAAATGTATTCTGTAACCTAAAAAAATTAATGTAATTACTGCATTACCAGCTAACTCTTAGGATGTCATTTATATATTGGAGAATTCATGGCTTCTTGTTCCTAGAATCATATTCTGAGATTTCATTTAAAAAGTCATAGATCTTAGACTCTTAGAGTTGGAAAGACCTCAGAGGTCATCTAGCCTAGTAGTGACAAACTCAAATAGAAACTGATCCCTGAGGTCAACATTTTGACACAGAAAAACACAAATTAACATTATCTATGTTATACTGTACTTTTATTTTGTTAAACATTTCCCAATTACATTTTTTGTGTCTCCTTTACCAAGCTGACTCATTTTTCATGATTTTCTTGAATCACTCTCATTTCTCTTCCCAATTTTTCCTCTACCTCTCTTATTTGATTTTCAAAATACTTTATGAGCTTTTCCATGACCTGAAACCAATTTATATTTTTCTTGGAGGCTTTGAATGTAGGAGCTTTGACTTTGTTGTCTTCTTCTGAGTGTGTGTTTTGATCTTCCTTGTCACCATAGTAACTTTCTACAGTCAAAGTTTTTTTCCCATTGTTTGCTCATTTTCCCCAGGTTATTATTTCAGTTTTAACTCTTTGTTAAAGTAGGGCTTTGCTTCCTGGGTGGAGAGAGCACTATCCCAAGTATCAGGGGTTTTGTGCAGTTGTTTTCGGAGATACTTTTAGGGACCTGTAAGTTTTCAGTTCTTTCAAGGTGGTATCTTCTAAGGAGAGGTGATTATTACTCTCCTGGCCTGTTCTCTGGTCTGTGAGTAACCAAAGCACTCTTTTCTGCCATGGAACTATGAGGAGGATGCCCCCTACACTGTGGTTCTGCTAAGCCAATGCTCCTCCTCAGATCCTATTATGGACAAAGCAACAAAGTTTTTGCCTCAGTACTAGCAAAAAGATTGCAGAAATCTCCTTCTGACCAGTTGTCATCTATGGGCTGAGAGCTCCGGAAGAAGCCACAGTCACTGCCACCGCTGCTCCTGATTCAATCACTCCCAAGGCCTGCTCCTGGCTGGGGGCGCCTGGTCTGTGCTGGTGCAGCCTGCGCTGGACTGCACTCCTTTCTCAGCCTGGTACAACAGTCATAGCCTACTGACCTTCCAAGTTGACTAGGGCTAGAAATGTGCTTCACTCCATCTTCCTGCAGATTCTGATTCTCTAGAATCTGCTGAGAGTCATTTTTAAAGGTATTGGGAGGGGTTTGGGGGAAATCTCAGGAGAGTCCCTGCCTTTACTCTGCCATCTTGACTCCTCCACCTCCAACCCCAAGTACATTTTAATTTGGCTCAGGTTTAGGAGTATGGAGGTTGACACCTTTGATCTAATCCATATGAAAAATAATAAATCTTTCGCATACAGTTGAATAACCCTAGATTGCAATGTCTCTGAAATTGAGTTTTCTCTTCTGTAAAATAGTGTGAATATCCTCCCTTACCTACTAGCTGGTAGTGGTCTCTCCTGAAAATTACCCTGGATTATATGTATTTTCATACATGTTATATCCCTCTAGAAGAAAATAAATTCAGCAAGGGCAAAGCCTGTTTTATTTTTACTTTTGTCACTCACTGGGGTGTAGAGATTATTAAATGAGATAATAGAGCTTAAAAGCATTTTGTTTATTGTAATGATTATTAAGGATTTACTAATGCCTAATGGTATACCCAATTAATCCCAAATTGTAATTGCACTCAAATTTGTCAAGACTATATCAGTTGTATAAAGCCAGGTACACCTATACACTTTACTAGTCCCTAACAATTATTAAGGATTTGTTATTAATAATAATTGTTGATGTTTAGTTGTTTTACTTGTGTCCAACTTTTCATGACCCCATGGGGGGGTAGTTTCTTAGCAAACATATTACACTGGTTTGCCATTTCCTTCTCCAGCTCATTTTACAGAGGAGGAAACTGAGGAAAACAGAGTTAAGTGGCTTTCCCAGGGTTATGCAGTTAGTAAGTGTCTGAGACCAAATTTGAACTCAGGAAGATGAGTCTTTCTGTTTCTAGGCCTGGTACTCTATCCATCGTGCCACCTAGCCTTAGTATTAAGAGGTAATAAAAAGGACAGGTACATCAAATTTTATACACCTAATAATTATTTAAGATATATATTGTGTAAACTGACAGACTCATAAACATCATGGAATTTAAAGTAATACAGATTTACATTTTATACATAGTGCTGTTAGTCTTGTCATATTTTATATAATAATAATAAAAGAGCTTTACCTCATCCACCAACAAATTGGAGCCATTTTGGGAGTAATATGCATTTATGTAGTGCTAACAGGTTTACACAGTGCTTTACACCTCAGCTGATCTTTACAACTGTCCGGTGAGGTGTGGGTAGTGCAAGAAATATTGTCGCCATTTTACAGATGAGGCAATTGAAGTTCAGAAAAGTTAAGGGACTTGCTCAGGATCACACAGCTCTTATGTGGAAAATCTTGGATATGTACACTTTTTCTCCAGACTAAAAAGGGTAATGCCATCTCTACCCTATCACATTGCATACTAAATTTCAAAGTATTTCCATTTGGTAGGGCAACTCTCTGACTGCTAATAAAGATAAAATTTTAAATGTAGCAATTGGGAGCAACCCCTACTCACACATAGGTCTTTCAAGATAAGGTACCCTACATTCTAGGCACTCCACAGATCTGTTTACTCTTAGATGATAGTTTGTGTTTACCTCTACTAGTCATCCAGAGAAAACAATTAGTTCATAGCAGAAACATTTAATGAAACAATGCAGTAAAAAAGTTAATAAAGCATTTCCCCCAATAAAAATGGGACAAACATTCCCACAAATGCATATATCATCAATGGGAAAAGTGAGCACTCTTAGTCAACATGTATGAAGAAATATTTATGTAAGAACGTCATCCACATGGAGGGCATGCCCATATAGAAAATATGTAAGGCCAGGGCTTAAGAACCAATTGTGGCCAGAGTGCACACATGGAGATGAACCCCAGAGGGGAAAATGTGATTCTTGGATACATTCATGAAGGCCTCCTCTATATAAACAAGAAGATACTATAAGTCTTGATAAAATTTCTTACTAGACCCTGAGTTTGCCACGCTCCTAAAATACAAATTTGAAGACAGAGAGGTAAAAAAAAAAAAAAAAACTAAAGCCATTCAATATCTCTGACCCAACAAATTATTTGCCAATGAACTCAATTGCTAGAAAGTTAATGAAGTTTCTGGGTTACCAGCTAGGTCATAGGATGTCATTTATATATTGGATTATTCATATTTTATTCTTTTTAGACTTATATTCTGATTGCATAAAAAATTGTATATCATAACTCTCATAGTTGGAAACAATCTCAGAATTTATCTAGGATAGGGGTGGCCAGGTAGCACAGCAAGTAAGAGCACCGGCTCCAGTGTTGAGAAGACCTGGAGATCGAATCCCGGGCTCAGATACTTAGCACCCACCCAGAAACACCTGGCCGTGTAACCTTGAGCAAGTTACTTAACCCCAATTGCTTAGGGGAGGCCAGGTGGCTCAGCGAGTAAGAGCACCAGCTTCAGTGTTGGGATGACCTGGATCGAATCCGGGCTCAGATACTCAGCACCACACCCAGAAATAATTGGCCATGTAACCTTGAACAAGTTACTTAACCCCGATTGCTTAAAAAAAAAAAAAAGAATTTATCTAGGATAGTGGCATCAATCTCAAAAAGAAAGTAATCCCTAAGGCCAACATTGTGACTTGTGTACTGGTATTGTGGAAAGATCATTGGACTGAGAATCAAAAAATCTTGGTTCCAATACCAATCCTGTTACCTCTGTGAATCTGGCAAGGAATATAATCTCCCTGGGCTTCAATTTCCTCATCTTTAAAATGAGAGGTTTGAGTGTATGATCTTCTAAGTACTTTCCAACAGTAAAATCATATATTCCTAAAGCTATTTTACCCTGGACATAGAGCTGGAATCACAAGATTTCTCAAAAATACCCCCTTCTCTCCTCTGATACTCACATCACTGGCATAGACCCTCATGTCTGAGCTCTTTACAGTAGTCTTCCAGTTCAGGTTTCTTCCCAGCCCAGACCATTCTCTATTCAGCCAATGAAGTGGACTTCCAAAAACAAAGCTCTGATCACGTCACTCCCTAACCAATAAAGTCCCTATGATTTCCAAGATCAAATCTAAAATTCTTTATTTGTCTTTTAAAATCTTTCCCAATTCTACCTTTCCATCCTCCATATACTCTGCCATGCAGCAACACAGGCCTCTATTCATCTCCTGATTCCATACGTATGTTTTCACTGGCCAACCTGCATGCCTGGAAAGCTTTCCCTTCCTTCCTCTGCCTTCTACCCTCCCCGGCTTTCTTCAAGTCTCAGTGAAAATCCTACCTTCTGCAAGAAGCCTTACCTCATCTTCCTTAGGACTAACGCCTTCCCTCTGAGAAGTGTGCCCTGTGTGTTTGTCTCTCCTGTTTGACTGTGAACTCCAAGAGGGCAGGATCTGTAGTGCCTTTCTTTGTGTCCCTAGGACTTAGCACGGTGCCTGGTACAGAGCCAGCATTTAAATGTTTGATGAACTTGCAGGTCTAGCACCGGATTTGCAGTCACATGACCTAGAATCAAATCCCAGCTTTAACGCTTACTACTTGTGGGACTTAGAGTAAGATGCCTCAGCCTCTGGTACTCCATCTGTAGAATGGAAACAGTATCTGCCCTGACCAGCTCATAGGATTATTATTAAGATCAACTAAGAGAACATGTAAAGAGCTTTACAAACTATAAAATGCTGCATAATATTATTATTATTAATACTATCCACATTCATACAATCAGAGGAATTTCCTTGAATTGTCTGGTATATGTTTTCATTTGCAGAACTCTGATGTATTTGCTTTTGACTTGGATAAATGAGTATATTTGCCATGTGAATTCATTGTGAAACCAGCATTAGATGGGAACAGATTCAAGCTTTAGACATATTGCTTTGGGAACTCTTTCCCCACTGAAAGGACAGAGATCAGGAGCATAGCTTGAACTTGAAAATTATTTGTCATGGACTAACTATTTAAGAGAGTAGAGACACATAATTCTAGGCCAGCACCCTCTCTCTGAGGAAAAGAGAATGACCATTCTCTGGCCCATAACTCCTCATCCTCTCCTGGAAAGAATGAAAGTCTCCCTTGGAGAAGGGTGGGCAAAAGATCATTGAGAGATATCCATTCATGGATGTGCTGAAGCCAGCTCTACACAGAGCCCATTGTTAAATTTTCTTTATGAGAACTTATACCTCAGAAATCAGTAAAATGCTACAAGTCAAGGCTTGATTTATCATTTTGTCAATTGCCTACACATAAGAAAGTATTAATAGTTAAAGGTGAGCTGTAGGTACATTTTTCTTACCTAAGAGAGATGGATGTTAAACATTTACCAGCACATTCCTCCCTGTGAATCACAGTTAGACACATCCATATAGACACACATAACCTCCCTGGGTCACAAAACACACTACATCACACCTTTACACATAGATTGAGCCATGTTACTCCTCTGTTTGAAATTCTTCAGTGGTTCCTTCTTGTTTATGGAGAAACATTCAAAACCCTTTTCCTGGCATGGAAGGCCTCCATCACCTGGCACCACCCCACCTTTCCAATCTAACCTCTTTTCTCTCTTCTCCATTTGCTCTATACTCTAGTCACACTATACCCCTCTCTGCCCTTCAAGCATTCAGTGTACTCTCACATTTCCATGTCCTTCCCAGACTATTCTCTATTCATAGAAAATTCTCTCTTCCTTTCCTTGCTTGCTAGATTCCTACCAATACTTTAAAATCCAACTGAGTTTTCTCACAGTGAGTAACAACCTTCTCCCCAAGACCTCACATCACTTTTTGTTTGGGGATTCTACAATAGATACACAGCATCTTGCTTTGTAACTCTACAATGGAGGCCAGGTGGTGCCATGATTGGAGAGTTGGGCCTAAGGAAAGGAAGGCCTAAATTCAAATCTAGCCTCAGACATTTACTACCTGGTAGGGTAATTCCAGGAAAGTCACTTAACCTGTTTGCTGTAATGTGCTTAGCACAGTGCCTGGTACAGAGTAAGTGCTACATAAATATGAGCTACCACTACTGATATTACTATTATTACTTGTTTCTTGTTGTGTCCAATCGTGTTCAACTCTTCAAGACAGTTTTTGGGGCTTTCTTGGCAAAGATACCGGAGTGGTTTCCATTTCCTTTTCCAGCTCATTTTACAGATGAGGAAACTAAAACAAAGTTAAGTGACTTGCCCAGGGTCACACAGCTAGACCATGTTTGAGCACAGAATTAAACTCAGGAAAATGAATCTGACTCCGGACCCAGCACTGTATCCACTGCATCAGCTAGATGCTCCCATTACTATTATTACAATGGACTTACCAACTAAAATCCCACTTTCTGCAAGAAGGTGCAGACTGCATTAATTGAGACTGCATTAGTATTTTATGTCCCTACCATATTGTAATCTCCTTGAAAGCATGTACTAGAATAATCCTCTGTATACAATGGTGTAGCAGCAAGCACCCCAAGCATCCTCAGGGTGGCTGCCCATACAGGTTCTTAGATCTGCTTTGATAAAGGAAAGCAACTCAAAATGGGTTAACAAGCTTACTTTAATCAGTCAAACATATATCGTTTACCTCGTTCAGGGGAAAAAGGTCAGCACCCCAAACTTCAAAGTATACAGGCAGAAGTATCAAGACAGAGAAACAGATCAAGTAGACAGGTTTCTAAAACTGTCCAACATCCATACCAAATCAACATCTGGGTTTTTCAAAACCAGGGGAGGGGGCGGGGCTCTCGACAAGGGCTTCCCAGAGTCTCATATGTTCAAATCACATAACACTTCTCAAAGTGAGCCCCAAAACAAAGCTACACATCAGGGCTTATATAGCCTTCTCCTGGCTCAGAGAATGTAACAACCTTCTGGACCCACTGGCCAATCAAGAAGTATCTACTGAAAAACAAGCCTCCCACCTCAGGCTCCAGGTGCACTTTAGCCTAGGGGCAGGGAAGATCTTTAAATTTGCATTTCCATTACAAATGGGTACTTATTAAATGTTTGTGGCAGCATATGATATATCATTGTATTGTATCACTGCTCTCATTCCTATTGTTGGCCTACTTCTTTCTGGCAAATTTATTCACCACTAACTTGGAGTGCACCTTCTCTCCCATTTCTCCAAACTTTCCCTTATCATCCTTCAAGCAATACCAGAAACATAAACTCTCTTCAAAGCCCGCCCTCACTACTTAGAAGAGCAAAGGTGATTTCTCCCTGACAAGGAGTCTCCTTTTGTTCACTACCCCACTAAATTAATCAACCTCTTAGCCTTCAGTTATTAAAACATGCACTTCATTTATGCTTTTAATGCCTCTGTCTGTATCAGTGCTAGCTGTCATAAACTACAAGTATCTAGAAAGAGGGCTGGTTTCTCTTTAAGTTGCTTTGAATGAATAATAATAGATGACATTTGTAGAGTGCTTTACACCTAATGAAAGAGTTTGCATATATTATTATATTTGATCCTCACAACAACCCTTAAGATAGGTATTCTACATATTGTTAGTCCCTTCGTACAGAGGAGGAAGCTTTCTTGGTCTACATCTCCCTTAAGATCTCAACAATTCTTTTGGCTTTCACATCATTATTCACCAATACTGAGCTTGCAGTCCACTAACAATCCCCAAATTTTTTGCACAAAATTTTTGTCAAACCACATTTCCCTTATTATCATGCCCAGGCTTAAGGATTTATATCTGTCTGTGTTAAGCTTTTTTATTTTGATTGCCAACCAACATGTTATCCCTTCTAGCTCTGTTTCATCGACAAATTTTATAGGCATACCATCAGAGTGATTAATAAAAATGTTTAATGGAACAGGGGTGAACGCAAGTCCATCAGGCACAATATTGGAGAATTTTCAAACTAATATCAAACTAATAATAATTAGTCTTTGAATCCAGTCATTCAATTAGTTTTGAATCCACCTAGTTATATTTTTGTCTGGCCTATATAGCTCCATTTTTTTCCATAAAAATGGAAGATATGGAAGACTTTGTCAAATGCTTTCCACAAATCTACATCTACAGCAATCAATATCTTTATCAGATTAACAACTCTAGAGACATTTCTATAGATTGACGCTGGCCATTTGTAGACAACAAAGGCAAACAAAGCAATTTCACTCCAAATATCATCACTACATGAAATCCTTCCACTCAGGAGAGCCTCATAGGTAGCTCAGAGTCAGTATTTCTAGGTTCTAGGATCATCACATAAGGAACAAATAAATGAATGAATGAAAAAAGGAATTTATTAAGGGCTTAGTACTTGAAAAGCAAAGGTTCACCCAGGGGGTTCAGTGCATTGAACAGAGGGCTTGGAGTCAGGAAGATCTCAGTTCAAATCTGGCTTTAGACATTTATTATCTTGAGATCCTGGGCAAGTCACTTAGCCCTTATTTGCTTCAGTTCCTCATCCGTAAAACAGGGACACACTAGAGAAGAAAATGGCAAATCATTCCAGTATCTTTGCCAAAAAGAAAAACATGAACAAGTCCATGGATTCAGGAAGAGTCAGACACAATTGAAGAACTTAACAAAAACAACTTGCAAAGCATGAAGGATAAAAAAAAAAGGGAGACAGTCCCTTTTCTCATGGAGTTCACATGATAATGGAGGAGATAATACATCTAAGAGGCTTCAGCGTCAAATCAGATGGAAAGTTCTCATGATCTGTAGGACACAGTGGAAAAGCAGATGCATCTATTTTAATGTTCTTTCCACTGAAAAAATCATATCTGTCTTTCATTTTGAAACATTTGACAGTGCCAGGGAATTCAGCATCAACAGCTTAATTTCAGTAGCTGTGGTTTCTGAGGCGGTGGATGATGCAGCACCTGCAGAAACAATCACCAGGTCACATCTCCATAGAGATTGCTTCTAGGGACCATGGCTGCAGGAGGTGGATTGGAGACATAACCCTGTTGTCTAACTTGCATTCCTAGCTCTTGGCTTTACCTAGTTATAAAATGGTGTTGGAGGGGGCAGCTAGGGGGCGCAGTGAATACAGCACCAGCCCTGGAGTCAGGAGGACCTGAGTTCATATCTGGACTCAAACACTTAACACAAAAATTAGCCATGTGACCTTGGGCAAGTCACTTAACCCCAACTGCCCCTCCAAAAAAAAGGCCAAAAAAATAATGGTGTTGGTGGTGTCAAAAAAGCTGGTCCTCATGGGGTGGCTAAGTGGAGCAGTGAATAGAGCACCAGCCCTGGAGTCAGGAGGACCCGAGTTCAAACACAGCCTCAGACACTTGACACACTTACTAGCTGTGTGACTTTGGGCAAGTCACTTAACCCCAATTGCCCTCCAAAAAGCAAAAAAAAAAAAAAAAAAGCTCGCCCTCCACACACAGTGCCCCTTCTTTAAAGATGGCTAACAGGACCAGTTTGAAAACAGGGCTGGTTGTCTTGAGAATATTACTATTCCAAGTATTTTGAGGTTCAGGGGCTTAAATACTTAAATATTCTTTCTCTGTCTCCATCCAGTGATTTAATGCTTGTGATGAAGCCAAATCATCCCTTTCTCCCAAAACCCAGAATGACCCTGTTCAGCTGAACTGACATAAATAGATTCTAGAATTTTGCCAGGATTCAAATTCAACATCACCTAGCCAATAATTTCACACTCCAGCCTCTTTTATTTTTTTAAAGTAAGCACATTTGTCCATTTCCATTCTTGCAGTACAACATGAACAATTAACTGTTTTTGTCTCCTTTCCCATGTTTCCAGAAAACTATTCTAGTACATGCCCTCAAGGAGATTATAATATAGCAGGGACATGAAACATCAATACAGTCTCAATTACATATTTATAATTTTAAACTTGTCCCAAAGGATCCTTTGGAAATATTTCACAACTTTGGCATGAGTTTTGCCTTTGATTTTAGGAAGGAAATATCAGAAACAGCAATAATAGCAATAATTTTTAAATAACACTCCATAATGTTTTGAATTGGAAACCATGTCACCTTTTTTTAAAAGGAAAGATCCAATCAAGCAAATAGCAATGTGTACAAAATGTATGGAGTTAGTTGCTTTCCCTGTACCTGCAATGTAATTTATTCCCTCTTCTCCCCTCCCCAAGAAAAACTGTCATAGAAAACAATCAAACCTGAAATAGCAAAGAATTGTAATTATGCTTACTTCAGTGAATACAAGATCTCATTGATGTCCATATTCTCACCCTTGGGACAAATTATAATCTATCCATGACTTATCCTTTCATCTAGTCTTGACCTCAAGTAAGACTCTACCAACCATACCGTGTTTCCCCGATAATAAGACACTGTCTTATTAATTTTTTTGGACAGAAAAACACCAGAGGGCTTATTTTCAGGGGAGGGCTTATTTTAATGAACATTGACAGCAATTTTAATAAACAGGTAAATGTGAACAAAAAAATGTACCTTTATTCAATAAGTAAATCACTGGGGAAGAACAGGATGACGTGCTCACTGCTGCAGCTCTGATTGGATGCAGATCGGAGTGCGGCGTTCATTTCACGGGGGGGGCGATAATGTAGCGTGTAGCGCAGGGGATCACCTTCACTACAGTAGCAATCTCAATAGGGCTTATTTTCGGGGGAGGGCTTATTTTAGAGGAATCTTACACGGTAAGGGGAGGGCTTATTTTCGGGATAGGTCTTATTATCGGGGAAACACGGTATATCCTTCTCTTATTATTTTGTGGCTGCCAGTACAGTCTCTCTGTTTGGTACATGACCAGCCCTCTTCCTTTTCTAATCTATAGATCCCTTGAAATCTATCATTATTATTACTGTTGTTGCTAACAATAATAATTACCTTGTATATAGCACTTTAAGGTTTGCAATGTGCTTTACAAATATTATTTCATTTTATATTCACATCAACCCTTGCAGGTAACTACTATTACTACTCCCATTTTATAGAAAAGGAAACTCAGAGCAAAGTGAAGTGACATGTTGGGGATCCCACAGTTAGTATCTGAAGCTGGATTTGAACTCAAGATTTCTTGTCTCTAATATGCTACCCACTGTGCCACCTTAACTATCCCACACTACTTTTCACATTTAAGTCACTGCTCTGATGTCCTTTATGTCATTTTCTTTTCTTTACCTTTTGGGTTAAATATTTTCTCAAAAGATTTAAGTATTCCATGATTTTGGAACATATAACATTATCAGAAGAGTGTTAATGTTAAGAACATAACTTTTTTGGTATGGAGAAGCTTGAGATAATTAAAAGTACTGTGTATTTTCCCAGAAGTGATCTATACCAATATTTTTTCCTAGTGTACTTCAGACTTACATCATTATTCTTGTTGGATTTCTATCCAATATCTACGCATGGATAAAACTAACCCTACATCTTAACTAGTTAACAACATTTTAATCTGGGCAGTCTGCATTCTTTATCCACTTGGTTATTCCATTGTGAATGAGTATTGTTATCTTTTTTTGAGTGAACTTTGTTCTCACACAGGAGGCCCTGTAGTGCTGGGCTCAACATAGAGAGCACAATGTTATCTGCAACTAGGAACAGCTTAAGAATCTTAACTTCTATAGGAGATCCCTTTTCTATTTGGACTTTATGTAGGATATCTTCCATGTCAGACCATAGCATACCACAATGTACCAGACTTTTAGACCCACTGAGTTGTCCTTTATCTTCTCACTGAAAGAAAAATGTGAATGCTTTCCCTCGGTCTCTCCCCCAAAATGCAAATAATAATAACAACAACAACAATAATGTTTTGTCATTTTGTGCAATGTATCCAATTTTTCCCAGAAAAAAGAGAGAATAGGTAGGAGGAGAAACAAGGAGACCAAACTACAAATAAAATTGGTTTGGTTTTTCCTTTAATTTTTTTCCTGTTTTTCTTCTGCCTGCCCTATCCTTCCATCTCCTTTTCCTGCAAGCATCTCTAAGCTGAATATATGTCTTAATGCCTAGAAATGGCCCCTATCAATTTAGATTAAAATGACAGAAAAAAGTCAGTGAAGGGAAAGTTCTAAATGTAAATATAAGAAAGTGGGGGGCAGCTAGGTGGCCCAGTGAGTAAAGCACTGGCCCTGGAGTCAGGAGGACTCAAATTCAGTTCCGGCCTCAGACACTTAACACCCACACAAAAAAACTAGCTGTGTAACCTTGGGCAAGTTACTTAACCCCAATTGCCCTCCAAAAGGCAAAAAAATAAAAAAGTAGATTGAGATAGAAATAAAAAATTGATTTTCCTAATACCAGTAAAAATCAGTTTTCTTTCTAAGCATCTGTAGGATTGAGAATACATTGATTTACTTCAGTGTTAATTAGGCTACACTCAGATGAATGGGTTGAGTGTAGTCTATGGTTCTACATGGTGTTACTATGGTAAAGAGGTCTTTTTAGGAGTTGAGTTGTTAGTTGACATATTAGGTGAGTTGTTCCTCTCATGCACAATACAGTCTTATGTGGTCCCTCAAACCTTTTGATAGGGCAAAATGATTAGGCAGTCAACAGACATTTATTAAGCACCTACTATGTGCCAGACATTGTGCTAAGCACTCCAAAAAGAGACAAAAGATAGTCCTTGTCTAGAGCGGCTAGGTGGTGCAGTGAATAGAGCACCGGCCCTGGAGTCAGGAGGACCTGAGTTCAAATCCAGCCTCAGACGCTTACCACAAAAACTAGCCATGTGACCATGGGCAAGTCACTTAACCCCAATTGCCCTCCAAAAAGCAAAACAAAAAAAACAGATAGTCCTTGTCCTCAGGCTCAAGGAGCTCATAATCTAATATGGGAGACAAAGGAAAGAAATATACACAAACAATCTATATAGATAATAAATAGGAAATAGGAGGTACCAGAATTAAGAGGGGTTAGGAGAAGCTGCCTGCAGAAGACTGGATTTTAGTTGGAACTTCAAGAAAGCCAAGATGACCAATAGCACAAATTTCTTTTTGTTTTTCCTTTCATAAATATTCACTTTAGATTGTAATATTTTAGGACTGAACAATAACAACAATTAGAGCTGGCATTTATACAAGCACTTTGAGGTTTGCAAAGAGTTGCACAAATATTATCTCTAACAACAACCCTAGCAGGAAGGTGTGACTATTATCCCCATTTTTCAGATGAGGAAACTGAGGCAAGTAGAGGCTAAGTGACTTGCCTGGGATCGTACACTTACTAAGTGTCTAAGGCAAGATTTTGAACTCAGGTTTTCCTGATTCCATATCTGACACTTTATCTTATTAGGTATAATTTCTTACAAATGTTTTACATACATCATTTTATTTAATCCACAGAGCTCTCCTGTGTGGAAGATTCTACAAGTACTATGCTCATCATTTCACGGATAAGAAAATCAGATCTCAGAGTAGTCCCTAATGCCATATATACCTACTATCAGATATAGGAGTCTTCCTAATTCCAAGTCCAATATGTCATCAACCTTTGAGATTATCTAGTCCAACATTCTCGCATTCTACAGAGAAGCAAAGGCATGGATAGGTTAAAGTAGATTGTCCAAGGCCACACAGCTGCTCTGTGGAAAGCTGAGGCTTTAGTTTCTATTCCGTGTCTCTCTTGTACAACAAAACCACCTCGGACCAACAGCTTGGTTTGCACTATCAATCTTCATTTTGTGTCATTTTTTTGTAAGTGATAGAGAGATTGGATTCATTGTTTCATTGGTCTAGGGAACTGCCACATGAAGGAACTCCCTCTACCAATGCAAGGCAACCCCTTCTCTGAAATTTAGACTGAGTTTTCCTCAGCACTGAATTTCCATGACATGCCCAAGGTCACACAGCCAATATGTATCAGAGATAGGGTTTGAACCCAGCTTTTCCTGGCTCTCTATCCATTAGAACATGTTGCCTCCCAATTAAAAAAATAGTCATTAAATATTACCATTTTAATAAGTTAAAAATTGTTCACTTTTATTGGTGCTTTCATAGATGCAGGTAATGGTAAATTCATTGCAGTTTGGCCATGTGGTATAGCGAAAGGTGGGGACATGGGGAAAAGAATACTGAATCAGAAGACTTGGATTAAAGTTGTGGTTGTGTGACCATGTGGCCGTGGACATGTCATTTAACCTCTAAATCTCACTTTCCTCATTAAGTAAAATAGGGCACTCTGCCACAACCTGTTGTTATGATGAGAGTACTTTGTGAAATCTATACTACACAAAAATAACTATTGTTATAATCTAATCCTCCTTCCATGATACAGAGGAAAACACTGACTCTAGAGCCAGGATCTAGTTTTAAACCCTGATTAGGATGTTTACTACCTTTATAACCTTGGACAAGTCCATTAATATTCCTTATTTCCTGGGCCTTTCTTTATCTATAAAAGAAGGGAGTTGGACTAGAGACATCTGAGGACCCTCCAATCTGTAGACTCAAGATCCTATGACTGTAAGATCTGTGGATTTATCTGGGTCTTGATTATATAAACAGGTGTTTTGTTACTCAGTTCTGTATTCATCATGAACACAAGACACCAGAATACACACCCGGTGTGACAAGAGCAGATGGTTACAGGTAGGGGTTTAGTAAAGGCAGAACCAATAGGCGTCATATGAGGAAATGAGCAAAGAAATGGGGTTCTGCCATTCTCCAATTTGCTGAAAAAGAGGGAAGGGAACCTTTAACACTGTACTAATTAAATAGAACAAATCACCTGGAACATTCAGTTCAAAACAAGTTCAGGGTCCAGGCTTTTGGTACTAATTAAATAGAACAAACCACCTGAAACATTCAGTTCAAAACAAGTCAGGATCCAGGCTTTTGGCAGTCAGATAAGCAAAGTACTTTAGTAAATTAGTGTTTCTCTGCAGAGGTTGAACATACAATGCCCTTATGTCCATCATAACAGCACATCGCAACAAGCCAAGTGAACATTTAACTTTAACACCATATATTATTATTCCAAATTGAAATCTGGTTGTTAATGGTTTCATTGCTTAATATCCACAGTGGAGACTTGATAGTGAGCAAATGTTCAAAATTTACTCCAGTGATAGACAAATTTAAGTCAAAATACACATGACCCACATCCTTTAGTGGATAATGAGGTGTTTTAATCATTTTAACACACACTTGGAAATACCATTCTGTAAGGCTGAACTGAATAAAAGGATTTTTTCTTCTCTTTTTCCAAATGCTTTTCCAAAATAGACTTTCAAGGCCAAATTGACACTATTATATAACCCCCAAGAAAGTGATTAGAAAGGCCAAAATTTATTTAAGAAGGAGCAGGTTTGCCTGGATTAACCTCTCACATTATTGCTAGCTTATTTTTCTTTTTTTTGGGGGGGGGGAGTATTTTGTTTCGTTTTTAATGGAGAAAAAAACTTTCTGAAGAAAAGTCTTTTATTTTTTAAAATATGGCCACTAATTTGAGTCAAGATATTTTCTTTTTTTTTTTTTGGAGGAGAGAAGGCAGGGCAATTGGGGTTAAGTGACTTGCCCAAGGTCACACAGTAAGTATTAAGTATCTGAGGATGGATTTGAACTCAGGTCTTCCTAACTCCAGGACCAGGGCTCTATTAACTGTGCCACCTAGCTGCCCCAAGATATTTTCTTTCAAATTAAATATAGCTTACTTATTTAGCCCTTTAGGTTTTACACAGCATTTTCCATATATTATCTTAGCTGGTTTTGTAAAAAAGCAAAAACAAAAAAAATCTATAGGATAAGTAGTGTATTTTTATATCCATTTTACGGATGAGAAAATTAAGACTCAGAAAAGTGATTTGCACAAGGTCAGACAACCGGAAATGGAAATACAATAACTCTTGATTGAGTGCAGGAAGGGCAGGGCCAAAATGTTGGAGAAAAGGTGGGGACTTGCCTGAGCTCTCCCAAATGTCCTTCGAAACAACTTTAAACGATGCCTCAGAATGCATTCTGGAGCAACAGAGCTAACAAAAGGTCAGGGTGAAACAAGTTTCCATTCCAAGACAACTTAGAGGTTTGCAGGAAAGGTCATTGCACCATGGTGAAAGCGGAGCACAGTTTAGCGCAGGCTGGACCCCAGGAAACCAGCCGCAGGCCTTGGGAGTGACTGAAGCAGCAGCAACAGCAGGGCCTTCCAGAGCTCTCCACCCAAAGACAGTGAAAGGAGGTGGGAAATGGTCAGACAGCTGGTCAGGAGAAGATTATACAAGTCCCTTTTCTGGAACTGCATCTAGAACTCTGTCGCATTGCCCAAATGTAGTTCTGAATTGCAGCCCTGGGTTGTAGTCCCAGGGCGAGGAAGCACCAGCACACTAAAGCTTGTGGTCACAGAAGAGCCAGGACCCTGGTCACATTTCCAGAGTAGAAAACAGTGCTTGTGATCACTTACAAACCAAAGCACAGGCCAGGAAAACAATAACCACACCTCTCCTTAGATCATATGACTTTTAAAGAACTTATAAACCCCTAGAACTAACTCTGAGAACAACAGTAAGAAAGGCCTGAAACTTGGGATGGGCTCCTTCTACCCTAGGAACAGAGTCCAACTTTAACATAGATTTAAAAGTCCTGAAATGGCTTGGAAAAATAAGAAAACAACAACAACAAAAAACCTGACCATAGAAAGTTATTTTGGTGACAAGGAAGATCAAAACACAAACTCAGAAGACAAGAAATTCAAAACTCCTACACCCAAAACCTCAAAGAAAAAAATGTGAATTAGTCTCAGGCACAAAAAGAATTACTGAAAGAGCTTGAAAAGGTTCTTAAAAAATCAAATAAGAAGTAGAGGAAAAATTGGGAAAAGAAATGAGAGCTATGGAAGAAAATCATGAAAAAAGAGTCAACATCTTGGTAAAGCAGACACAGTAAGTAAAGAAAATAATATCTTAAAAAACAGAATAGGAGGCAGCTAGGTGGCACACTGAATAAAGCACCAGCCCTGGAGTCAGGAGGACTTGAGTTCAAATCTGGCCTCAGACACTTAACACAAAAACTAGCCATGTGTCCTTGGGCAAGTCACTTAACCCCAATTGCCCTACCTTTCCCCCCTCCAGAAAGAAAAAGAAAGAAAGAAAGAGAGAGAGAGAGAGAGAGAGAGAGAGAGAGAGAGAGAGAGAAAGAGAGAGAAAGAAAGAAAGAAAGAAAGAAAGAAAGAAAGAAAGAAAGAAAGAAAGAAAGAAAGAAAGAAAGAAAGAAAGAAAGAAAGAAAGAAGAGAAGGAAGGAAGGAAGGAAGGAAGGAAGGAAGGAAGGAAAACAGAATAAGTCAAATGGTAAAAGAGTCACAAAAATTCATTGAAGAGAAGAACTTCTTAAAAAGCAGAATTGGCCAACTGGGAAAAGAGGCACAAAGTTCACTGAAGAAAATAATTCCTTAAAATTAAGATTGGTCAAATGGAAGCTAATGACTTCATGAGACATTCAGAAATAGTCAAACAAAATCAAAATAATGAAAAATAGAAGAAATTTTGAAATATCTCACTGGAAACATAACTGAGCTAGAAATTGATTAAGGAGAGATGGTTTAAGAATTATTAGACTACCTGAAAGTCATGATCAAAAAAATACCCTAGACAGTATCTTTCAAGAAATTATGAGGGAAAACTGACCTAACATTCTAGAACAAGAGAGTAAAATGGAAATGGAAAGAACTCACTGATCATCTGAAAGAGATGAAAATGAAAATGAAATTAATATTTGAAATAAGGATGGATTTGAAAATGAAAATCATTTGAAAAAAATGAAAAAAAACCACTTTAAAAATAAAAAAATGAAAACTCCCAGGAATGCTATAGTCAAATTCCAGAGTTCCCAGGTCAAGGAGAAAATATTGCAAACAGCTACAAAGAAACAATTCAAGTAGTGTGGAAATATGGTCAGGATCACACAAGATTTAGTAGCTTCTATGTTAAAGAATTGGAGAACTTGGATTATGATATATCAGAGGGCAAAAGAGGTAGGATTACAACCAAGAATCACCTACCCAGCAAAATTGGACATAATCCTTCAAGAGAAAAAAAAGGAATATTCAATGAAAGAAAGGACTTTCAAGCATTCCTGATGGAAAGACCAGAGCTGAATAGAAAATTTTACTTTCAAACACAAGACACAAGAGAAGCATAAAAAGAGAAATATAAAAGAGAAATCATAAGGGACTCAAGCTGTTTACATGCCTACATGGGGAAATGATACTTGTAACTCCTAAGAACTTTCTTACTATTAGGGCACTTAGGAATATATAATGACAGAGGACATGGGTGTGAGTTGAATATGATGGGGTGATATTAAGGTATGAGAAAGAGGGATGCTCTGGGAGAAGGAGAAAAGGAGAGGTAGAATGGAGTATTTAACTCACATAAAAGATATGTGAAAGAGCTTTTACAATGGATGGGAAGATGGAAGTGGGGAAGAGCACTTGAACCTTACTCTCATTGGAACTGTCTCAAAGAGGGAATAACAGATGTACTCAGTTGGGTATAGAAATCTAAACCACTCTAAATGAAAGTAGGAGGGGAAGAGGGTGCTGATAGAAGGGAGGGTGGACTTGGGGAGGTGGTAATCAGAAGCAAAAGACTTTTTAGAATGGACAGGGTGAAAAGAGAGAGAGTAGGATAAATGGGGAAAATAGGATGGAGAGAAATACACAGTAATCATAACTGAAAAAAAAATACCATAAGTTTCTTTGACAAATGCTTCATTTCTCAAATATATAGAGAATTGAGCCAAATTTATAAAAATAAGAGCCATTCTCCAATTGATAAATGGTCAGAGGATATGAACAAGCAGTTTTCAGATGATGTAATCAAAACTTTCTTCTAAATCACTACTGATTAGAGAAATGTAAATTAAAACAACTCTGAGGTACCACCTCACATCTTTCAGATTGGTTAATATGACAGAAAAGGAAAATTACGAATGTTGTAGGGGATATAGGAAAATTGAGGAACTAATGCATTGTTGATGGAGATGTGAACTGATTCAACCATTCTGAAGAGTAATTTAGAGCTATGACCAAGGGCCATAAAACCATGCATATCCTTTGACCCAGCAATACCACTCCTAGGTCTGTATCCCAAAGAGATTTTTTTAAAAAGGAAAAGGAACTATATGTACCACAAATATTTATAGTAGCTCCTTTAGTGGTGGTAAAGAATTGGAAATTGAGGGGATGCCCATCAATTGAGGGATGGCTAAACAAGTTGTGCATTGATTGTCCTTTGTTCTTGAAAAGGACCAAAATGATATCACTATGTCAAGTTACAATGCATCTGACTGTGGCTGATCAGACCAATCAGACCAATGTGGCTGATCAAAGCTCAGAATACTCTACCATAGGTTGGACAAAAATTGTCCATGTGAACATTTGGGGTGGATTCTCTAAATTTGTGCATCTCACATTTCTTCTGAGAGTTGTGGTATATGATTATAATGGAATACTATTGTACTATAAGAAATGATGAATAAATTGCTCTCAGAAAAACCTGGAAAGATTTGCATGAACTGATACAAAGTGAAATGAGCAGAACCAAGAGAACACTGCACACAGTTATAGTAATATTGTACAATGATCAACTGTGAATGATTTAGCTGTTCTCAGCAATACAATGATCCAAGATAATTCTGAAGAACTTATGATGAAAAATACTATCCATCTCCAGAGAAATAACCAGTGGAGCCTGAATGAAGATTGAAGCATACTTTTTTTACTTTGTTTTTCTTGTTGGGTTTTTTTTTTTGGTCTGGTTTCTTTGACAACATGACTAATTGGGTCTTATGTTTTGCATGACTGCACATGTATAAACTTTATGAAATTGTTTGCCTTCTCAATGGGGGAGGAGAGGAGATAGAAGGGAGAGAATCTGGAGTTCAAATTTTTAAAAAATGAATAATAAAAATTATACAAGTGATTGGGGAAAAATAAAATATAATATTTATATATATATACATATACATATATTTTTTTTAAATAACCCATGAAAATACCTGGCCACAACTCTCCCCACCAAAAAAAAGAGGTATCTTACAGGAAGAATTCTTCAAATTTAGTTTGAGGTATTTGCATTGGTGGTAGCAGCAGAATTTGTTTTGTTTTTAACTCATCTGACTGCAATAAAGTTATTCCATTCCCAGAGAAGTCATTGAAAAATCATTTCATTTCTTGAAGTGCATTCACATGTATTTGATTATTTATTCATTTCACAACCAATTATTTAACACTACACAAGGGGCTGGGTGAGATACAAATCCCACCTCAGATATGTGTTAGCTGTTAGATCATGGGCAAGTCATCTAACCTCTCAGAGGCTGTTTCACTTTCTAAAAAGTAGAGAAAACAATAATTGAAGGGTTGTTGTGAGGAAAGTGCATTGCAATCCTTAAATTGCTATTCAGATATGAGCTGTTTGTAGTACCAGTAGTTATCAATCACCCGTTCAGAAAACTTCATTGTAAATCTTCTCTAATGTATTACTCCTCTCAAAACACATTAATGGATAGGTAGCTGAAAGGATCCATGGCTAGACCACCAGACTTGGTGTTAAAATGATTGGAATTCAAATCCAACCTCAAACAGTACTAGTTGTGTAATTCTGAGAAAGTCACTTAATCTCTCTGTGCTTTGGAATGCTCATCTGTAAAATGAAGGGGCTATACACATTGGCCTCTTAGTTCTCTTCCAGCTTTAAACCTGGGATTCTTAGTATCTCCTATTCATTTCTTAAACAAATCTTTTCCATTTCTCTTTCTTTTTTTTTTTTTTGCTCATGCTGCATTCCCTCCTGGTATGCTTTCTTATCTCTTTTCCATTAAGCTATACTCACCACTTTCTTCAACACTCCATTCCAGAATTACTTGCCTTAAAAACAAACTGAATACAAAATGCTTTAAAAAAAAAAAAAAAGGCATGATCAATGTGGCCACCAGTATAGAGTTATGGCTACATTAGCATGAATTTATATTTGTTGACCAGTTGAATTTATTTGTATTTATGTATGTACTTATATATGTATCTGTCTTCTCATATATGAACATGAGCCCCTTGTCAATAGGGATAATTTTGTTCTTTGTCCTTATATCCCCAACACTTAACCCAATGTCTGGGGTAATTAGGAGAAAACAATTTTGAAACAATTTTGAATTTTAATTTGGGTAATGTAATCTGGGGTAATTAGGATAGAGGAGAGGTAATTAATTGGATCTGTCATTTTATTAACATGGGGAGTTTCCAGATGAGGAGTAGGTACTTAATAAATACTTGTTGACTTACTGATTCATCTGAAGGTCAAGAATAAGGCCTGGACCTGTGATTTCATTCAGAGAATTCCTAAACAAGGACCTTCCTTCTACTAATACAAGTCAGCACCTTTTCTGTAATCTATAGCCTTAGAAAGTTGCACATGCTGCTGAGGTTAAATGATTTGCATGGTGTCTCATAACCTTCATGTATCAGAGATGAAACCTGAACACACATCTCTCTTAGGCTAAAAATCCCCTCTGCTTCTCCATTGTTATCTATAAGAAAACACTAGTAAGAAATAACTAACTTAAAAATTGATTTATAGGGGTGGCTAGGTGGTACAGTGAATAGAGCACCAGCCCTGGAGTCTAGAGGACCTGAGTTCAAATACATCCTCAGACACTAAACACAAAAAAAACTGGCTGTGTGACCTTGAGCAAGTCACTTAACTAACCCAATTGCCCTACCTTCCCTTTCTAAAAAACAAAAAATAGCAAAAAAAAAAAGGTTGGCTAATAATATCAGTAACAATAATGATAATAACCTCTTTTCATAGCACTTAATAAAAAGAACTTTAAATATTTCATGTCATTTGAACACCAAAATAACCCAGGGAAATAAAATATACAGGTTTAATATGCCTATTTACCAACTGACTCTCAGAGTTGAAGGATTTTCCCAAAGTAACACAGCTAATGAGTGGTCTTCTGACTCAAAGTTGGCATTTTTTTACTAGCAAAACTATGCTACAACTACAGAAACTGTTTTTTAAAAACTACTCTAAAATATAAAGAACCTGGGGGGAAGGGGATAAGAGCGGGGATGATAGAAGGGAGGGCAGATTGGGGGCGAGGGTAGTTAGAAGCACACACTTTTGAAAAGACAGGGTCAAAGTAGAAAATAGAACAAGTGGGGGGCGGGATAGGATGGAGGGAAATATAGTCGGTCTTTCACAATATGTCCACTATGGAAGTGTTTTGCGTAGCTGCACAGGTATAACCTATATTGAATTGCTTATCTTCCCAGTAAGTGTGGGTGACGAGAGAAGAAGGGAAAGAATCTGGAATTCAAATTTTAAAATCAAATGTTTAAAAAAAATTTTTATTACTATTTTTTTACATGCAACTGGGAAATAAGATATACAGGCACTGGGGTATGGAGATCCACTTGCCATACCTGAAAATCAGAGAGAGGATGGGAGAAGATATAGGAGAGAGCAGATTGGGGGAGGGTATATTCTTCAGTGGGATCGTTGTTTTGGGGTGGTGGGTAGGGAAAAGACAGGGAGAAAATTTTCGACTCAAAATCTTGAGGAAATGAATGTTGTAAACTAAAAATAAACATAAATTTAAAAAAACATGTAAAGAAGCCCATAATGTGGAATTTATTACTATGAAGATAAATAACTAAGGTGTTACCACAAATGAAGAATGAATAACATATGCCATCCATTGATATGACCACCACAAATACATTATCAAAAATATGCTTTTCTCAACTCATTTTCTCCTCTCATCTCAGCAGAAAAGCATAATGTAACTCAGTATCCTCATGACTTTTTAGAAACTG